>NC_136720.1:19308563-19541063 GCF_936440315.1 Barbus barbus
TTCACTTATGATTAAAGATCAGGAGAGTCCTGAGTCTCCTCGAAGCTCTCTGACATGCTCCACCTCTTCCCACCAGAGACAGTGTTCAGGTATGCTTATTTAATGGAAACAAACATAAAAATCATGAATGCTGTAGGTGATGTGAGGTAATGATGTTCTAATATGAGGCACCAACAGGATTTCATCTCGGGATATTCACATGATTACACACATGCAGTACTCCTGTGCAGATGCAGCTGTTCTGACAGTACTCTGTTGGCAGTAAATGTATTGGTTTGTCTGTGTGTGTGATTTAGATCATGTTCCTCTCCGACTGAGTGGAGGGGAGGGCCGGTGCTCTGGGAGGCTGGAGGTGTATCATAACGCTGTGTGGGGCTCAGTCTGTGATGATCAGTGGGACATCAGCGATGCTCAGGTGGTCTGCAGGCAGCTGGGTTGTGGAGCAGCACTGAGGGCTGATGGGAATTCAGTCTTTGGTGCTGGTGAAGGTGTTGTGTGGATGAACAGAGTCGAGTGCAGAGGGAATGAGATTCACCTGTGGGACTGTCCTCTCTCCCTGAAAAACCACACTGACTGCTCCCACAAAGAGCACGCTGGACTCACCTGTGCAGGTCACTGCCAAACACTGAAGAATAATATTCATTTTTAGATAATTTTATGTACACTGTCATTCAAAAGTTTGGGATCAGTAAGATTTTTTTATGTTTTTAAAGAAGTTTCTTCTGCGTTTTCTATTTTAATATTTCTATTTTAGGAGTTTTTACTTTAAAATATAATTGATTGCTGTCATGCACAGCTGAATTTTCAGAATCATTACTCCCGTCTTCAGTGTCTCATTATCCTTCAGAAATCATTCTAATATGCTGACTTGTTATCAATGTTAAAAACAGTTGTTGCCCAATATTTTTTTGGAAATTGTGATTTTTTTTTTTTTTTTTTTTTTTCAGGATTCTTTTACCAAAAAAAAAGTTAAATAGAACAGCATTTATTTAAAATCTAAATCTTTTGTAACAATATACACTACCGTTCAAAAGTTCTAGATCAGTACATTTTTGTTCTTTCTTTTTTCAAAAGAAATTAATACTTTTATTCAGCAAGGATGTGTTAAATTGATAAAAAGTGGTAGCAAAGACTTGTATTCTTAGAAAAGATTGAATAAACGCTGTTCTTTGTAATATTTTATTCATCAAAGAACCCTGAAAAAATTATTACAGATTCTTTATTACAACTCTTTTGACAGATTTGTCAGCGTCTACTACTCCTGCCACAACAACACCAGCTTCTCCTCCAGTTTCTCCTCCAGTGCGCTCAACATCAGTCTCTCCTCCACAAACTCCTCCAGCAGCGCCTCTCTCCGTCCCCCCAGTGTTTGTGATTGTACTGGGAGTTGTGCTCTTACTGCTCTTATTGCCACTGCTTATACTGATTCAGCAGAACAGAGTGATGAGGAGAGGTAGAAGAGATCCAGAGACTGTCATATTGTGTCTTATTCAGTGTGTGATCAGTCATGTGTTGTGAACTGACAGCAGGTTTGTCTTTCTACACTCACAGCTCTCTCTGACTGGTACACAGGACTACACAGGACTCAGTCTGAGACTGAGCCAGTATATGAGGAAATTTATCACAGACACAATCAATTTACTCGTAGAGGTGAGGCATCATGAGTAGATCGTAACTGTACTGATTCAAAGGTGTTTACTTCTCCTCGATTGCTAGCACAATACTAACTACCCTTACAATGTCAGCTTGGCACCTCATGCTTATATAAGGATCAAGTTGTTGATCTTAACTTTCAAAACAGCTTGCAAATTTGAATCCTACAAAGATGACATATATATATATATATATATATATATAAAACATGTTTCTGATTGTCCTGCCTTGCTTTAATAGGGAGTCTCATCTCTGAAGACACTGGTGAGCTTCTCTCAGGTTAGAGAGGTGATTTACAAACTCAGTTATAAATGTAAACTGTAAACTGTGTAATATATATATATATATATATATATATATATATATATATATATATATATATATATATATATATATACTATTTTGATTTTGAAGAGAGGGTCAATGAAATCACACCAAGATTGTATGAGGATATCTTCACTGGTGGACCGATACCGGATCGTGAGACAGGTGCTGATGCTCTTCTGTACTTGAGTTGTATTTCGCTCTCTGTGATTCTACACTGTGCATATTAATATATACAGTACATTCAAGTTTGTTTTGAGTGTGATAACAATGGTTTCATGTTAAATTTGTAGATGACACACCAGAAGGATATTATGATGTCATTACTAGTGGACAGAACTATGCTACTGAAAAAGGTGACTTTATTTTTATATAATTTTTCTCATGGATTTTTACACGCTACTTCTTTAAGGTGAAGGAGAGTTCTGATAAAGTAAAATGTCATTTTATCATCTTAATGTTACATTTAAGAGTTTATAATATTGTTTGTGTGTGTGTGTGTGTGTAGTGGACACACCAGAGAATAATGATGATGTCGTCATTAATGAACAATGCTCTCAATGTGCAACAGGTGAGTCACAAAGAACTTATTTTTAATAAACTACAATTGTTTCGATGATATACTGAATGTGTTTATACCATTAATTAATTATTATGGCTATATCAGGTGTAATCTAATAATCTGTCATGAGGGGACAGGGACTTATGACATGACACAAGTTCAAGGTGTATTAAAAATTAAAATGATCTTTTTTGTACTTGTATATAGAGGGAGATCAGGAGGAGTATGATGATGTGTGGAGTATCACTGAAGATGTGAGAAACCTGTTAGGTAACCTTTTTGGTTTATGATTCCAATGTGTATTTTAAATATTAAGAATAAAGTTGCCTGTCAAAAGTTCGGACACACCTCATTTTTTATTAGCACCTATTTTAAGACACAAAAACTTTGAAGTAATTCTATTAGTAATTTGCTGATTTAAATGAAATTAACTCCGTTTGGAATACTGATGCATTCATAACATTAAACAACTTTTTTTAATTTACTTTTTTAATGCAGACTATGATGATGTTGGGGAGGAGTCGAACGATGAGGGAGGGGCTGTATGACTCAAAGGCCACACCTACTGCCTCTGTTTATTTCAAGTTTTTTGTTGTTGTTGTTGCTTGAGTTGCTTTTAATTCTCTTAATATTCTGTAATATGCAACTTACATATGGTCATGAACACAAATTTAGATTAACAGAACTACTGTTAACATTATAAATTCTAGTTAACATATCAAGGTTATGGATCAGGATTAGGGTTAAGTATTTCTATGCTTAATCGTTTGTTTGTTTAAAAGTTTTTTTTGTTCTTTTCAAATAGCTGAAATATATGAGAGTCTTCCATTGACAAAAAATGGTAGTTACAATGACTTGCACAAATGTGTTTATGTGTGTGTCTAACATATATTCAACATTTGTTGAATATACAGGTCCTTTTCAAAAAAATAGCATATTGTGATAAAGTTCATTATTTTCTGTAATGTACTGATAAACATTAGACTTTCATATATTTTAGATTCAATACAACACAACTGAAGTAGTTCAAGCCTTTTATTGTTTTAATATTGATGATTTTGGCATACAGCTCATGAAAACCCAAAATTCCTATCTCAAAAAATTAGCATATCATGAAAAGGTTCTCTAAACGAGCTATTAACCTAATCATCTGAATCAACTAATTAACTCTAAACACCTGCAAAAGATTCCTGAGGCTTTTAAAAACTCCCAGCCTGGTTCATTACTCAAAACCGCAATCATGGGTAAGACTGCCGACCTGACTGCTGTCCAGAAGGCCATCATTGACACCCTCAAGCAAGAGGGTAAGACACAGAAAGAAATTTCTGAACGAATAGGCTGTTCCCAGAGTGCTGTATCAAGGCACCTCAGTGGGAAGTCTGTGGGAAGGAAAAAGTGTGGCAGAAAACGCAGCACAACGAGAAGAGGTGACCGGACCCTGAGGAAGATTGTGGAGAAGGACCGATTCCAGACCTTGGGGGACCTGCGGAAGCAGTGGACTGAGTCTGGAGTAGAAACATCCAGAGCCACCGTGTACAGGCGTGTGCAGGAAATGGGCTACAGGTGCCGCATTCCCCAGGTCAAGCCACTTTTGAACCAGAAACAGCGGCAGAAGCGCCTGACCTGGGCTACAGAGAAGCAGCACTGGACTGTTGCTCAGTGGTCCAAAGTACTTTTTTCGGATGAAAGCAAATTTTGCATGTCATTCGGAAATCAAGGTGCCAGAGTCTGGAGGAAGACTGGGGAGAGGGAAATGCCAAAATGCCTGAAGTCCAGTGTCAAGTACCCACAGTCAGTGATGGTCTGGGGTGCCATGTCAGCTGCTGGTGTTGGTCCACTGTGTTTTATCAAGGGCAGGGTCAATGCAGCTAGCTATCAGGAGATTTTGGAGCACTTCATGCTTCCATCTGCTGAAAAGCTTTATGGAGATGAAGATTTCATTTTTCAGCACGACCTGGCACCTGCTCACAGTGCCAAAACCACTGGTAAATGGTTTACTGACCACATGGTTCCGGGGGGTTAATAAAGGCCTTCTGCAGTGAATCGATGAGAAAATATCCATATTTCAAACTTTATTAGCCGTAATCTCAAGCTTCCACTAACTGCCATACTCAAATTAAATTTTTGGGTGAACTATCCCTTTAAAGATCCGGTGTTGAGTCAGTCCATAACTGGCAGGAAGAAGTCAAATGTGCATAAATTCAAGTTTGTGATGGTGTTCTTTTCACATTGGGGACAGTGGGGATTTGATTTAGCCCAATTATGCATTCATTATAAAATTGTTTTAGAACTTATACCCCCGGTTTCACAGACAAGGCTTAAGTCTGAGCTGTTTCAACTGAAAGAAACTTGCACTGACTGATCTTTAAATATATCAGTGCCTTTGTTTTGTCTCAAGATGTACACCAGTAATGTGTTTTTTATTTTCTAAGGTACATTTATAAAAATGACCTAAATATCCTAATTGAACTCTGGCCAAATCCTGGCTTAGTCTAAGCCCTGTCTGTGAAACCAGGCCATAATGTTGTGATGGATTTTACTCTGTACTTGAAAATCAAACAAGAGTGGTTTAAAAACTAAATCAAACACATAAAGCTTATACTTTCTTGGATAACTGCTGAAACCACCTTATTTAAAAAAAAAAAAAAAAAAAAAAAAAAAGACTTTATTTCTTAAATTGATAATTGAAGATATTCTCCTTGTGCTAATCTAGCAGTAACAGATGGTGAAAGAGAGCACATCCGATGATGATTATGTCATTACTTTTCTGTAAAAGTGTCAGCACAGCATATAGCTCTACATGATGGAGTTTAGACACATTTGCTAGTAGTAAATGTCACTGATAGAGGGTAAAAAAAATCAGTTGTTTGTTTGTTTGCCATATACCAGGGCCAGAGAGTTCTTCGTTGTTTGAACATTTTCTGAAAAATCAGTTTGGTTAGTGTGGCAAACATTGCATTCTGAGTAGCTTAAAGACAGCCTAGTCTCACGTACAGAACTGGGACAAGATGACAAAAGCTCAGATCCACATTGTAAAATAATCAAGAAAAATGTATAGTACAAACAGAAAAGGAGCTCACAGACTCTCTCTGCTGGCCACAAAGTGAACAACTTGCTTATCTTCACTGCATGACAGTTATGGTTTTTGTGGGCCATCTGAAACTACTTGTGGATTTAGGTAAATTAGGTAATTTTTTTAAAGCCATTTTGCAATATTATTCATTTGACTGAGTTGAGTTTATTATGTGTTAATGTCGTGCTAACATATATAAACACTAATAGTCATTTTTAGGACATATATCGTTAGTTATCAGTGCTTTTATCTTGTCTCTGCAGGTGTTGAACTTTGATGCTGTAAATAAACTGGAGAGTTTCCTGCCTCCTGTAAGTATCATCCGTGTGTGTGTGCATCCCCTTAGTGAGGCGTCTTGATGTATGGGGAGGAGGAGTTCATCAGCACTGACATTGATATATATGGAGAAAATCAGAAAAGCGTCATCTGATTTGTCACTGAAGTTGTTTGATGGTTTCCTCTGTTGTGTCTAATAAGGTAGTAGCGAGTGTGATTGGAGGGTGTTGGGCTTCTTTCTCTCTCATTAAGGGGACTGAGGGGATGCCTGTGCTTCTGTTCATCAGTGCGGAGAAGCTTGTACTGGATGTTGAGTTAATCATGCTGAAGATGAGGATTATGGGAAGATGCCTGACACTCATTTTACTGTCTGCAGTTTTAATGCTCATCACAGCTGGTAAGAATAAATGAAATGAAAGGATGAAGTTATTTTTAGAAATTTATTTTAGAAATTAAATTGGGTCAGATTGTGTTCTTTAATCACTTAAAATTAAACTGTACTGTAATGTGTTGTTTTGGATGACAGCATATGTCATATATATGTCACAATATTTTGAATGTGATTCTGTATTGCTCAACAGGCAATTTTTCTCACTTTTTCTCTCGCTCATGGAGTCGCATCCATTTTATAAACAATAATCTTCTTTTTAAATCTTATCAAAATAATGTTAATATTTGTTATTTATGGAAAATATGCCATTTATTATTGTTTTCCTGTCTTGTCTTCTTATTGCAATTTAATTTTAATTAAACGTTGCCTCAAAAAAAAAAAAAATTAATTTGATCACACATTTGGAGACATTTCAGTATGAACAGCGATAAAGTTGTGATAGAACAAACGTTGATTTATAAGTATTACGAACAAACATGTTGCTTGAGCAAGTCTTTTGAACATTTACCATACCAATGCAGCTGAATAAATGCTATATATACTATGTCAAGATCACAAGGAAATGAAATTGTGATCACAGCAAAACGAGACAGAAAAAATCCTAAATGCCCTTTAGTAGTTCTGTGTTGTCTCCTTACACATATCTTTTTTTAACTTCTAAAGGGCTCAGCTGCAAAAAATAAATATTAAACAAAATACACCAGGTTTAATGTTACTCAATCAACACAATTGCCCCCCCCCCCCCCCTCCCAAAAAAAAATCAGGGTTATACTGAGACAGTTATAGAAGAGAAAAGGCCAATCCGTAAGCCTTAAAATACTCTCAGTATTTCAGACATAAGAATTTTTTTTTAACATGATTTTAGTGTGAAAAATGCCTTACTGTATAGCCTTATTTATTTATTTATTTAAAAGTAGGGAGGAGTCGGCATGAATGTTTATATTAATCACCATACCAAGAAATTACCTTGATTGAGCTCAACTGTTGTGAAATCTGAATATTCATTAAAAAAATTAGATGTACAGTACGTGGCACACTTTGCTAGTTGTCCCACTTTGTAATGCTCGTTCTCTCATTGCTATTGCTCAATATTTAGACCATGTAAATGTGAGGTTGGTTGGTGGCCACAGTCGCTGTGCTGGTACAGTGGAGGTTCTTCATAGAGGTCAGTGGGGAACAGTGTGTGATCATGGCTGGGATATGGCTGATGCTGCAGTGTTGTGTAGAGAGCTAGACTGTGGAGAACCTGTAGATGCTCTGAATAATGCTCATTTTGGACCGGGATCAGGACCAGTCTGGATGAGTGCTGTATGTTTTGGATCAGAGTCAACATTGAAGAACTGTGGGTCATTTGGATGGGGTAAAAGCAACTGTGCTCATTCTAATGATGCTGGAGTTATCTGCTCAGGTAAAGTATTTTACATTTTTATTCATATCTATGTAAGATTTTCCATATTCAACTTCAATAATAAATACATTTCTTATGTGTGTTTTTCTTTGGTGGTTTTACATTATTTAAACAGTGGTTTATTGTGTTTTTCTTAGAAGTCAGGTTGGTTGGAGGTTCTCGCTGCTCTGGGAGGTTAGAGATACTTCATGATCAGACGTGGATGTCAGTGTGTGACGCTGCCTTTGACCAGCAGGATGCAGAGGTTGTGTGTAGAGAGCTGGACTGTGGGGCTCCTGTACAGGTGCTGGGAGCAGCTGCTTTTGACAAAGGAGACGCTCAGATGTGGACACAAGAGATTCAGTGCAGAGGAAATGAGTCTCAGATTCACCTCTGTCCAACATCACCATCACATCAAAACAACTGTTCTCAGGAACAGAACATTGGTTTGCTGTGTGCTGGTAAGAGTTCACAGCACAGTGCCTTTTCATCCATGTTAAATTCAATATGGTGTCCAACCTTATTTAGGTTTATAGAGCACATTTTAAATTGACACTCACTTTTTCTATTGATCTCTTTTATACATTCACAGACATAATAAATGTGCGGCTGATTGGTGGTCACAGTCGCTGTGCTGGTAGAGTGGAGGTTCTTCATAAAGGTCAGTGGGGAAGAGTGTGTGATATTGGTTGGGATTTGGCTGATGCTGCAGTGGTGTGTAGAGAGCTGGACTGTGGAGAACCTGTGGATACTCTGACTGATGCTCATTTTGGACAAGGATCAGGACCAGTTTGGATAAAAAATGCATTGTGTAATGGATCTGAGTCCTCACTTAAGAAATGTGGATTTGTTCCATCGGTTTATCAGGACAATTGTCCTGATAAAAATGTTCAAGTCATTTGTTCAGGTAAGCTAAAAACTCCATATTGTAGTACAAAACATTAATTTTTATACAAAAATTATTTTCCCTGTGATAATTTTTTGACATTGTATTTGACCATACACATTGCTGTAATAATCAGTGGTCTTATTAAAAATAAACGTCAACAACTTGTTTATAACTCTACATTGTAATTAATATAGCAGGTGCAGCAAAGAACAGTACAAGTTTTGGTGCACTTCCCCACATTTTGCTGAAAAAGTTCTGGGTGGAGCAATTTTCATAAAGGGATAGTTCACCTCAAAAATTAATACCTGTGGCTCCTGTTGATATATTGAGGTCTTATGAAGCAAAATGATCAGTCGGTGCAAACAACTGAACATTACTTACAACAGTATAATGTGTAATGCATAGCCTCAGGCAAACGGTCCGGAGTGATGTTCAACTCATTAACAAATCATTATTTTGAACTGGTTCTTTTTGGAGAACTAGTTGAACCAGTTTACCAAACTGGACTGAACCACCTGAAACAATTCAGGGCTCGAGCAAGACAGATCTACAAGTTAATCAAAACTCACTTTTGCACTGGCCTGACAGTCACTCTGACTCAAAATTAGCCAAAATACAAGTGCATAGTATCCTATGATGCTGGTTTTTGCCAAAACAGTCAGAGCTGCAGTTCTTCCAACAGTCAGTGAACTGAGGAAGAAACAGTTCCGACTCGAACCAAAGACCGATGAGCACTTGAATAAAGGGATGAAATGTACGTTTTTATGCTTTCTCTATGTTTATGTAAAATGGTAAGCTGGTGAAAACAAGTTAATTCATTTTATATGCTTTAGACATGCAAAAAAATCTAAGAATTATTTCACATCATTATTGGGTGCTTTAACATAATTGTATATATGTTTTGTCACTGCATGATTACAAAAACAAACTAGTGAACTGAACCAGTTAATTGAAACAAAATATCCGAAAGAGCCAGTTCACAGAAAAGAAGCATGCTTCCCCTGTTGCTAGAGGCTCTGGTTTACAGGCAATAATATTGTGAATAAAGTTCAGTTTCTTGCACAGACCAATAATTTCACTTCATAAGACTTCAATATATGATTAGGAGCCACGGGTATTAGTTTGGGATTCCTTGATGTGCTTTTTTTGTTCTCAAAGTTGGACAGCCGGTTTCAGCTAAAAATCTTTAATGTTTCACTGAAAAAGCTCAGTTACTACTTGGATGACCTGAGGGTGAGTAAATTAACACCAAATTAAATTTTTGGGGTGAATTATCCCTTTAAGAAAAAAAAAACATGACATGAAATCTTTCACATGAGAGTGTTGCTAGTCGTGTTAATGACCAGCCACTTATTTACTATGTCAACATTGTATTTATTTGTTATTTCAGAGAATCAGAGGAAGAAATTATGATATCTCATAATATGTGATTTTTGACCCGAGAGAGTATTGAGTATTGATTATCAGTATTGATTTCCTTAACTGAAATGTTCTTTTAGGAGTCAGGCTGGTTGGAGGTTCTCGCTGCTCTGGGAGATTAGAGATACTTCATGATCAGACGTGGATGTCAGTGTGTGACGCTGCCTTTGACCAGCAGGATGCAGAGGTTGTGTGTAGAGAGCTGGACTGTGGCGCTCCTGTACAGGTGCTGGGAGAAGCTGCTTTTGACAAAGGAGACACTCAGATGTGGACACAAGAGATTCAGTGCAGAGGAAATGAATCTCAGATTCACTTCTGTCCAAAATCACCATCACATCAAAACAACTGTTTTCATGACAATGGTGTTGGGCTGATGTGTGCAGGTTTGATGTTTTCTTTTCTTTCTTTTTTAAATAAACTGAAGTCAAATGTAATGTTCCCTAAATCTATACTAAACACAGTTTTTTTTAAATACTTTTTTCCTCATGCTTTATATTTGCCCATTTGTTTCTTTATCTTTCTCCATGTGTTTTTTTTATGCTCTCTCAATTTATTATATAGGCAATTTTAAAGTGAGGTTGGTTGGTGGTCACAGTCGCTGTGCTGGTAGAGTGGAGGTTCATCATAGAGGTCAGTGGGGAACAGTGTGTGATTTTGGCTGGGATATGCCTGATGCCGCAGTGGTGTGTAGAGAGCTGGACTGTGGAGAACCTGTAGATGCTCTGGGTGGTGCTCCCTTTGGACAAGGATCAGGACCAATGTGGACACATCTAAAGTTATGTACTGGATCAGAAGTTACACTGATGATTTGTGCATCAGTAGAATGGGGTGTTTATGACTGTGATCATTCTAAGGATGCAGGAGTCATCTGCTCAGGTACTTTCCCCAAACTTTTTTTTATTTTCTTATTTCATGTACATTACACTGAAGAAGGTGCCCAGATATTATTTAATTAAACATTCTCTTTTTGTGGAAGTAATAAAAAAATAATATGAATTTGGATTATAGGTGTCCAATAAGCATTGTTTTTAAAACTATTATTTTAACCACGTGTCAGCTGACATTGAGTACACTACTGGTCAAAATTTTGAAATAACATTTTGTAATGTTTTTGAAAGTCTTATGCTAATAAGGCTGCATTTATTTGGTGAAAAATACAATAAAAACAGTTATATTGTGAAATATTATTACAATTTAAAATAACTATTTTCTATTTTTATATATTTTAAAATGTTTTATATTTCTATGATGGAAAAGCTGAATTTTCAGAGGTCATTGCGCCAGTCTTCAGTGTCACATGAATAGCAATGTTGAAAACAGCAGTGCTGCATAATGTTTTGTGGAAATCGTGATGCAGGACCGTTCAAACGTTTTGAGAAAGAAAGATTTAAAAACAAAGAAAATTTATATTTTTACTCAGTAAGGAAGCATTAAACTGATCAAATGTGACAGTAATGTTATTTATAATGTTATAAAAGGTTTAGATTTCAAATAAATCAGTTAATTATTTTACCCTGATTGCTTTTTCTTAGTAAGAAATGGTGCTTTGTTTCTGACAAATAACGTTTAAAGACAAATAAAGTTTATGAACACATTGTCACATTTGTTTTTAAAAATTCTTTCTCATTTTAATTCAGACGTCAAGCTTACAGGAAACTCCAGTTGCTCTGGGAGGTTAGAGATACTTCATGATCAGTCGTGGATGTCAGTGTGTGATGCTGACTTTGACCAGCAGGATGCAGAGGTTGTGTGTAGAGAGCTGGACTGTGGGGCTCCTGTACAGGTGCTGGGAGCAGCTGCTTTTGACAAAGGAGATACTCAGATGTGGACACAAGAGATTCAGTGCAGAGGAAATGAGTCTCAGATTCACCTCTGTCCAACATCTCCATTGCACAAACACAAATGTTCTCGTGATAATTACCAGTGGCTACTGTGTGCTGGTAAGAATTAAAACACAATAAAATTGAGTATATTATTACTGTCATGACAGCTCTCTGAGAGATTGGCGTGGTAACGTACATAGCAGTGTTAATGTATTTGGTCTTGATGGAATTGATCTGCTACGCTGCAGCTGCAGCAGGGCAAGGATAGAGAATTGCTACTGCCAATACATCCCCAGACAAGCTGCTGTGAGCATGTAGAAAATACTGCTACACATAAAATTACATGAAATTACCCCCCAACAAAGCAGAAGGAGACACAATAAATAGCAGCATGCACATATTGGCTTGCATTCTCTGATTATAACAAGCTGTTTTACTGACATATGTACTAATCCTGCCCCAAAGAGCTGCGAGAAATGCATGTTTAACTATCTGTGTGTGACTGGGCAACCACGCCGAATGACTTAATCTAGTAAGAACGTGCACTGTGTGTTAACAAACAGATGTACGTTGCAAGCTGATACAGATAGAAAAAACCCTAGCAACTACCTGAGGCAAGATATCATAATTTAAAGTCATTTTATAATTGTCATTGACATAACCTTTATCCTCTTATTTGTATAGTGAAGCTGTTAGGAGTAATACATAAAAGACAGGAGCGTGACTTTGACACTGGGTGCAGCCTGCGCCATCTAGAGATTCATGAAATAACTTTATATTTAAAGAACCTTCTTTTAGAGTCTTTCTGCATTTTTCTGTAACTTAGATAAAATGACCGTGAGGCTGGTTGGTGGCAACAGCCGCTGTGCTGGTAGAGTGGAGGTTCTTCATAGAGGTCAGTGGGGAACAGTGTGTGAGAATTTCTGGGATATGGCTGATGCTGCAGTGGTGTGTAGAGAGCTGGACTGTGGAGAACCTGTAGATGCTCTGGGTGGTGCTCACTTTGGACCAGGATCAGGACCAATCTGGATGGGTAGTGCATTGTGTGCTGGCTCAGAGTCTGCTCTGAAGAACTGTGGATCAGTAGGATGGAACATACATGCCTGTACTCACAATCTTGATGCCAGTGTCATCTGTTCAGGTAAATCATTTAACGTTGCCCACAAATTTATTATGGACACTTAAAGAATGATTGTGTATTGTTTGGAAAATTGTATGTATAAATATTATACATAATATTATAATAATAATAATACAAAGTTGGGACACTGTACAAATTACGAATAAAAAAGGAATGCAATAATTTACAAATCTCATAAATTTATATTTTATTCACAATAGAATATAGATAACATATCAAATGTTGAAAGTGAGACATTTTGAAATGTCATGCCAAATATTGGCTCATTTTGGATTTCATGAGAGCTACACATTCCAAAAACGTTGGGACAGGTAGCAATAAGAGGCCGGAAAAGTTAAATGTACATATAAGGACCTGCTGGAGGACCAATTTGCAACTTATTAGGTCAATTGGCAACATGATTGGGTATAAAAACAGTCTCTCAGAGTGGCAGTGTCTCTCAGAAGTCAAGATGGCAAGAGGATCACCAATTTCCCCAATGCTGCGGCGCAAAATAGTGGAGCAATATCAGAAAGGAGTTTCTCAGAGAAAAATTGCAAAGAGTTTGAAGTTATCATCATCTACAGTGCATAATATCATCCAAAGATTCAGAGAATCTGGAACAATCTCTGTGCGTAAGGGTCAAGGCCGGAAAACCATACTGGATGCCCGTGATCTTCGGGCCCTTAGACGGCACTGCATCACATACAGGAATGCTACTGTAATGGAAATCACAACATGGGCTCAGGAATACTTCCAGAAAACATTGTCGGTGAACACAATCCACCGTGCCATTCGCCGTTGCCGGCTAAAACTCTATAGGTCAAAAAAGAAGCCATATCTAAACATGATCCAGAAGCGCAGGCGTTTTCTCTGGGCCAAGGCTTATTTACTTTACTTACTTACTTACGTCATTTAGCAGACGCTTTTGTCCAAAGCGACTTAAAAATAAGAAAAAGTAACTAAAACTAAAAAGTTACAACTCTATAAATACTATATACCCACATATTTAAGAAAATAAAGAAATTAAATAAAATTGACACATGCATATAACAACATTTCAATAATAAACATATAAATGAAAAAATTAAATAAAAAGCGATACTACTATCCCTTGGTGGAGTCGCACCAAGTCGATGGTCTTTACACTCTTTGGTCTTCACACTAAGAGGGCTTCACACGACGAGTGCCGCGACCGCTGCCGCGGTATAATAACCTTTTTTATACCAGTCCAACAAATCACCATTTCAATTCAGCTGGACCCACTTTCCTGTGTATCAACTACAAATGGCCAAGCAAGTGCACACACTGACCAGATACGCGATACAGTACGAGACCAAACGCATATTTAAAATGGACTGTGGCAAAGTGGAAAACTGTTCTGTGGTCAGACGAATCAAAATTTGAAGTTCTTTTTGGAAAATTGGGACGCCATGTCATCCGGACTAAAGAGGACAAGGACAACCCAAGTTGTTATCAGCGCTCAGTTCAGAAGTCTGCATCTCTGATGGTATGGGGTTGCATGAGTGCGTGTGGCATGGGCAGCTTACACATCTGGAAAGGCACCATCAATGCTGAAAGGTATATCCAAGTTCTAGAACAACATATGCTCCCATCCAGACGTTGTCTCTTTCAGGGAAGACCTTGCATTTTCCAACATGACAATGCCAGACCACATACTGCATCAATTACAACATCATGTCTGCGTAGAAGGAGGATCCGGGTACTGAAATGGCCAGCCTGCAGTCCAGATCTTTCACTCATAGAAAACATTTGGCGCATCATAAAGAGGAAGATGCGACAAAGAAGACCCAAGACAGTTGAGCAACTAGAAGCCTGTATTAGACAAGAATGGGACAACATTCCTATTCCTAAACTTGAACAACTTATCTCCTCAGTCCCCAGACATTTGCAGACTGTTATAAAAAGAAGAGGGGATGCCACACAGTGGTAAACATGGCCTTGTCCCAACTTTTTTGAGATGTGTTGATGCCATGACATTTAAAATAAACTTATTTTTCCCTTAAAATTATACATTTTCTCAGTTTAAACATTTGATATGTCATCTATGTTGTATTCTGAATAAAATATTGAAATTTGAAACTTCCACATCATTGCATTCTGTTTTTATTCACAATTTGTACAGTGTCCCAACTTTTCTGGAATCTGGTTTGTATAAAAAAATATTGTTGTGGTATTTAACTATCATACATTTTATTTACTTTTAACTAGCATTTGTTTTTGTGTACTGTCATTCATATTTTAACAGGTCATATACCTTCTCGACTTGTTAATGGACCTCACCTATGCTCTGGGAGGTTAGAGATACTTCATGATCAGACATGGATGTCAGTGTGTGACACTTCGTTTGACAGGAAGGGGGTAGAAGTTGTGTGTAGAGAGCTGGACTGTGGGGTTCCTGTACAGGTGCTGGGAGCAGCTGCTTTTGACAAAGGAGACACTCAGATGTGGACACAAGAGATTCAGTGCAGAGGAAATGAATCTCAGATTTCATTCTGTTCAATATCATCATCACACAAACACAACTGCAGCAGTGACAACAATGTGGGAGTGATCTGTTCTGGTTAAGTATCAATATTCAGTTACATTTCACTTGTTCTTATTGAAGTATGATTTCTTCTGTGTCCACTGGATTACCTTGTTTCTAACCTCTCTGTTCTTTATTCAGGTTACACAGATCTTAAATTGGTAAATGGTCTGGATTCTTGCTCTGGAAGAGTAGAGCTTCAGTTACTCAATGAGTGGGGCACAATGTGTGATGCATGCTGGGATATGAGAGCTGCCAGTGTCCTCTGCAGACAGCTGAATTGTGGGATTGCTGTGTCTGTTGTGGGATCAGACTGGTTTGGAGAGGGAAGTGCTGAAATCTGGGCTGATGTGTTTGATTGTGACGGGAATGAAACAAAACTCTCAGAATGTTCCATCTCTTCATGGAGTCGAGCTGAATGTTCTCATAGACGAGATGTTGGAGTCATCTGCTCTGGTAAACTTATGAACTTAATACTGAATAAAATTAAATATCTAATACAATTTTACATTAAACTGCAACTATAATACTTTGTTCTAGTTTAGTAACATCACGTCTTCTCCTCAGATTCCTCTCTGGCTCTTCATGATGGTCTGGTGCGGTTGTCTGGAGAGAGACAGTGTGAGGGGGAGCTGGAAGTTTTCATCCATCAGGTCTGGAGGAGAGTTCTGCTGGACTCCTGGAGTCTCACTGAATCTTCTGTGGTCTGCAGACAGCTGGGCTGTGGCTCTGTGCTCAACTTCTACGGCTCGTCTTCATCCAGTCCTGAACACAGTCATGAGTGTGTGACGGGCTTCCAGTGCTCTGGGAGTGAAGCTCATCTGGGGAACTGCAGCTCTCCACAAACTCTCAACTGCAGCTCCACACAACAGCTGTCAATCACCTGTCTTGGTGAGAAGAACAACATCTGGGCAGATTCTTCAGTTGTTAGTAATCAATAATATGTTTTTCTTTCTCTGAATATCAGGTCACGGGTCCATCAGGCTGGTGGGTTCTGGGGGAGACTGTGCAGGGAGGCTGGAGGTTTTTCACAGCGGCTCATGGGGGACAGTGTGTGATGACTCCTGGGATATTAAAGATGCCCATGTGGTGTGCAGACAGCTGCAGTGTGGGGTGGCCCTCAGTAACCAGCAGGTACCAGCCTGGTTTGGTCCTGGTTCTGGACCCATATGGCTGGATGAGGTGGGGTGTGAGGGGAATGAGACGTCCCTGTGGAGCTGCTCTTCTCCAGGCTGGGGAAAACATGACTGTAATCACAAGGAGGATGTAGGAGTCGTGTGCTCAGGTTTTTATATTTATCATTTATTTTACCAGGATAGTCCCATTGAGTCCCATATAAAAACTCTTATAGCCATAAATACATCACAAATTACACATTGATAAAATTTCATCCAACAATGATAGGTAATTTAGTACAGCTGCTTTAAATGCCCCAGGTTATGATATTTGATATATATATAATCATATTTACAGTCTTACCCGTATGACCTTCATTCATCTTCGTAACACAAATTAAGATGTTTTTGATTAAATCTGAGAGCTATCTGGCACTCCATAGACAGCAACACGAAATGTTCCCAGGTCCAGAAACGTAGTAAATACATCGGTAAAACAGTCCATGTGACACACTAGGAGAATACTTTTTTTTTTTTTGCGCAAAGAAAACAAAAATAACAATTTACTCAACCATTCTTCTCCCCCGAATTATGTTGTCCGCCATTTTAGAGAGTATCACAATGCATACGCACGCTTTCCCCTAAGCATAAACAACGCTTAACAAGCAGATTAAGCTGATTATGTCAAATATGTTCTGAGGTAGCTACTCTCAAAAATGGCGGAAGATGTAACTCAGGGGAGAAGAATGGTTGAGTAAATTATTATTTTTGTCGTCTTTGCGCAAAAAAAAGTATTCTCGTAGCGTCGCAAAACTGAAGTTGAGCCACTGATGTCACATGGACTGTTTTACCGATGTATTTACTACGTTTCTGGACCTGGGAACATTTCGTGTTGCTATGGAGTGCCAAATAGCTCTCAGATTTAATAAAAAACATCTTAATTTAGATGAACGAAGGTTTTAAGGGTTTGGAACGATATGAGGGTGAGTAGACTAATTAATGACAGAATTTTAATTTTGTGGTGAACTAACCCTTTAAGAAGTTATTATGTCAGTGTTATTTTAAGAAAGACGTCATGGGTGATTTTAATTTAAATTGGGAAGACAGATCTTTGAGTAAGAAGCTTAAGCAAATCACTGGTGCAAATGATCAAAGGTCCAACACAAATAGCACTATATGGTTGTCAGACCATGATATGGTGCTTATTTAAAAATAAATAGCAAACGATTCAATACAAATGCCAGCAATAATTAATTGTTTAATATTCCAAAAAATAAGATGATTTTAATGTAGCTAAGTTATACAAAATATGAACTTTTATTTACCTTTACCTTCTCCTAAAACAGTTTATACTACTGTTTCGGCAATTAAAATAGTTCAGTTTTGTGTGTAATGGCAAAATTATTATATTTCGTTTCGTTTTTTTATTAAGTTAATTTAGAAAAAGTTTGGAGAATTTTTGTTCGTTAAATAGCCTATAAGTTTTTTTAAAGTAACGACCAAGCGGCCAGTGGCATGAGCTGATCATAGCCTATGTTTGATCAATTTAGCCTTCTCATATCATCACGACTTGCCTAAAATAAAATCTATAGATATACTAAAACAGTTCAAGTATATAACAATGTTTAAACGTTAAACCTGCTATAATAATGTGCTCTAGCCTATATCTAAGTTTGTGCGGAGAGTGGAAGCTAAAGCGCGCTCTGCAGGACATGGAGGCACCAGCAAACACTTAGATTTTTTTTTCAGTGGAAACAACTTAAAATAGATTACGCCGTCATTTTTTGATAAAGGTAAGAGTAATACATCATTCGGACCTGTAAAGGGTCTACTTGTATTTGTGTGCACTCACAATACCAACAAAAGGTAGTTCTTTTCTAAAACAAAAAACAAACATGATGTGCTTTCTGGCTCTAGTCTTGAACAGGAGTGCTTGAACCAAAATGAACCTGAGCGAATACATGCCTCACATACATGATAAATATATCTATAGAAAGCTTTAAATTATTACTTAACGAAATCAAAAACAAAAACTCTATTACAATCTTAATCATAATCAATAAAGATGCATTTCTCTCTAAAGGCGCGTGAGGAGACGGCCAGTCAGGATCAGCAACTTCATCCACACAGACTCAGAAAACATTAGTTTATTAGTAAATAATTCAAATATCTCCTTACTATTTCCCGCAGACACATTCATGGTTATGTTTACTGGGGTTTTGCAGCAAGCTTTAGTCTATTGCGTGCATTTGAATGCAGAACTCTTCAGCTGAGCTGAAGTCACTTGCGCACGCTGCTGCTGCGGGACACTAAACACCATCGAGCTGCTCTCAGTCGCGGCATCACGGTCTGGAGTTGTTTCCACCTGCGCGGCAAATTTTTTCATCACTAATCGATGGATGTCTACAATATAAAAATAAGGAGAAACCCAAAACAGACCCGAGGCCCGGCCCGCGTCTGATATGCAGGCCTGGGAGATAAATCGATTTGATGGATTAACTCGAATGTGCAGTTTACGTTGATTTGTTTGAATGAAAATCGGTTTTCTTTTTAACATCCACCGACGCTCCCCTCAGCTCCAGTAAATGAGCTCAGCGTTTGCCATATAGGTTTTGGCTGATAGACATCATGATGTTAAAGGCCTAACTTTACTTCATTTTTGTATACGAACGCGCAGCATTTCAAAGTTTACTCCACTTGAAGCAGTCGGCGCACGCGCTCTAGAAAGCTTCAACCATGTTCAGCGTCTGCTCTATTTTCCCCCATTAAGTCATGACTGATAACAAATATTTTTTAACCCTTTTAAACCAAAGCTGAGCTGTCTCATACCCTCTCGCTCACAAGCGCTTGTCAATGTGAGCCTGTTGTTGCAGTCTCAGCTATTTTGATGTCCGTCTCTTTTCAACTGTGAAACAACGGCCATGAACATGTGGAAAAACCATAGAGAACTGATTACTGTTAAATAACTTAAGTGCGCATGTGCGTCCCTACGCTCGTGATCCCATTTGCGCCTGAAAACTACTGCGTGCGACTATGAAAACATATTTAGGAGCACCAACTGACCTGATCAGCATATTTGTGTTTGTGCTGAGGGAACTTTAAATGTATACTACTTACCTGTTTTTGCAGCGTTGAGTAATGCATCACATAACAAGAGAAGTGTAGACAGTGCACCAATCTCTTATTTACACAGTGTAAGGAGCTTCATTGATTATAATGCAGTTTTGTGAGATCGTGATTAACTAAGATGAGTGACAGCTTTTTATGAGTATTAAGGGAGTTTGCAAATGGGATATTGATTTAATACAACAGTTCATTAAACAAGAAGTTAATATTAAATGACTTTTATTGTCTGACTACAACACTATTGCCTTATTTTGCTCTATTTCATCAACGAAAATAGTTTCAAACAAAGCCGCAGCGCATCTCCATTCAAACACAGCGGTGTTTCGTTTATGAATGAACTGCATTTTTAAATTAATCTAGTGAGTCAATGATTCAATAACCCATTCATAAAGACAGTCTACTACTTCATTCCTGAATGAATCATCCCTTGGAACGAATCAATTAAATTAATGATTCAGTGATAAAATCAGTCACATACCGCCACCTACTGGTTTAATTTTTAAGTATCTATTCTGTCATTTAAATCATTTACCCGCGGTTTCACAGACAAGGTTTAAGATTAGTCCCAGACTAAAATGTAATTCTGAGTTGTTTCAACTGAAATAAACTTGCACTTATTTATCTTAAAACATATCAGTGCCTTTGTTTTGTGCAAGATGCATACCAGTAATGTTTTTTTCTAAGGCATGTTAATAAAACGTACTTAAATGTCCTAACTGAACTATGGCCTAATCCTGGTTTAGTCTAAGCCCTGTCTGTGAAATTGAAATTGAGCGGAAATTGAGCGGAAGTACGAAGTCTGACGTAGTCAGGCTACGGCCCGAAGACTTGGAGGGCAAAAAATTAATAGAACTGCTGCACAAGTGTGTCAATTCTTCATCTGTTTCACAGCCGCAAATATTTAGATCACCTCTCAAAAGAATAAACAAAGGTATTTCTGAACAAAACGCAAGTTTTGGCCATTTGCAATCCATATTAAGCACCCGCGGCAATATTTCAATCATAAAGTGTGACAAAATGTTGTAAAAACACTTAAAAGTGCCTTTATATTAGATTAGATTAGATTAGATTCAACTTTATTGTCATTTATGCAGAGTACAAGTACAGAGCTAATGAAATGCAGTTAGCATCTAACCAGAAGTGCAAGAATATAGTGTTTTATATACATATAAGTGCAGAGTAAGTGAAGATATGATTTACAGAATATACAGTGGAATTGCTATATACAGCATTGAGCAGAGTATATACAGAATATAAATAGGAATGCAATGTAGGGATTGTATGTACATTATGAACAGAGCAATGTAGATTATATAGATTACAGATTATATATATTTAAAACAGTAATATTAAAAGATCAAATATCCGGAATATGAACGCAATCCGTTTAACGGTTCAGTGTTTTCTTTTTGTTGAATGGGACTACCAATCAAAACTAGCCTTCAGGCTAATTTGGGTATATTTACATTGATGAATGTTGATTAATGTACATTGTCCCTTTTTGTGAAATAAATAAAAATGCTAAATACTGAAAGGAACGAGCTTTGCAAAATTCCTCTCTTTCTTTCTTTCAAAAGAAAACCTTTTTTCTTTAAACAAAAAAGGAAACCTAATTTTTTTAAAGTTTAAATTAATTTTATTTTAATAAAAAAAAAAAAAGATTTTCAATATCTATGTTTACAAATTTTAACAACAGATTCATGTGTCCATAATGTTCAAATGTTTCAGTTTTAGAGCTTTCACATGTGCACGCTCTTATTTCCATCCAGAGTTTAAAGAGATCATGTTAACTGAGGGCTGTGAAGGGAATGTGGAGGTTTTCTACAATGGATCCTGGGGAAATGTGTGTTTAAACCAGATGGACAGAGACACAGCGAGTTTGATCTGTCAAGAGCTGAACTGTGGAAGATCTGGTGTTTTGTCTGATTCTACACCAAGAATGGAATCAGCTCGTAACTGGCTGGATAAAGTAGCATGTCGACCTCATGATTCAAATCTGTGGCAGTGTCCGTCTTCACCCTGGGGACAGAATGACTGTGATGGGGATGAAGTGGCCAGAATCATTTGTTCAGGTAAAACGGATGCATTTCTATCACTAAACAATACAAGAGTAATGCTTAAAAACACATTTTCTTTGGGAAGAGGCATTGAATATATATATTTAATTCACTTATGATTACAGATCAGGAGAGTCCTGAGTCTCCTCGAAGCTCTCTGACATGCTCCACCTCTTCCCACCAGAGACAGTGTTCAGGTATGCTTATTTAATGGAAACAAACATAAAAATCATGAATGCTGTAGGCGATGTGAGGTAATGATGTTCTAATATGAGGCACCAACAGGATTTCATCTCGGGATATTCACATGATTACACACATGCAGTACTCCTGTGCAGATGCAGCTGTTCTGACAGTACTCTGTTGGCAGTAAATGTGTTGGTTTGTCTGTGTGTGTGATTTAGATCATGTTCCTCTCAGACTGAGTGGAGGGGAGGGCCGGTGCTCTGGGAGGCTGGAGGTGTATCATAACGCTGTGTGGGGCTCAGTCTGTGATGATCAGTGGGACATCAGAGATGCTCAGGTGGTCTGCAGGCAGCTGGGTTGTGGAGCAGTACTGGGGGCTGATGGGAATTCAGTCTTTGGTGCTGGTGAAGGTGTTGTGTGGATGAACAGAGTCGAGTGCAGAGGGAATGAGATTCACCTGTGGGACTGTCCTCTCTCCCTGAAAAACCACACTGACTGCTCCCACAAAGAGCACGCTGGACTCACCTGTGCAGGTCACAGCGAAACACTGAGGAATAATATTCATTTTTAGATAATTTTATGTACACTGTCATTCAAAAGTTTGGGATCAGTAAGATTTTTTATGTTTTTAAAGAAGTTTCTTCTGCGTTTTCTATTTTAATATTTCTATTTTAGGAGTTTTTACTTTAAAATATAATTGATTGCTGTCATGCACAGCTGAATTTTCAGAATCATTACTCCCATCTTCAGTGTCTCATTATCCTTCAGAAATCATTCTAATATGCTGACTTGTTATCAATGTTAAAAACAGTTGTTGCCCAATATTTTTTTGGAAATTGTGATTTTTTTTTTTTCAGGATTCTTTTTAAAAAAAAAAGTTAAAAAGAACAGCATTTATTTAAAATATAAATCTTTTGTAACAATATACACTACCATTCAAAAGTTCTAGATCAGTACATTTTTGTTCTTTCTTTTTTCAAAAGAAATTAATACTTTTATTCAGCAAGGATGTGCTAAATTGATAAAACGTGGTAGCAAAGACTTCTTAAAAGACTGAATAAACGCTGTTCTTTGTAATATTTTATTCATCAAAGAACCCTGAAAAAATTATTACAGATTCCAAAAAATATTAAGCAGCACAACTCTTTTGACAGATTTGTCAGCGTCTACTACTCCTGCCACAACAACATCAGTTTCTCCTCCAGTGCGCTCAACATCAGTCTCTCCTCCACAAACTCCTCCAGCAGCGCCTCTCTCCGTCCCCCCAGTGCTTGTGATTGTACTAGGAGTTGTGCTCTTACTGCTCTTAGTGCCACTGCTTATACTGATTCAGCAGAACAGAGTGATGAGGAGAGGTAGGAGAGATCCAGAGACTGTCATATTGTGTCTTATTCAGTGTGTGATCAGTCATGTGTTGTGAACTGACAGCAGGTTTGTCTGTCTACACTCACAGCTCTCTCTAAGAGGAGACACAGGACGACGACTGAGGCCGTTTATGAGGAGATTCAGCGCAGACCCACTAATAGACACAATCTCCTCACTCAGAAGGGTGAGTAAGTGTTATAGATTTGTAGATCAACAGGATAATCACTTGATTGAGAGGAATGAGTGGATTAAATCACATTGATTCATTTATGGGACCTTGTGTGTTGTTATATAGTGTTAGTGTTGAATAATCCAAATGAAGTGAAGGTTTTGGCTGATTTGTAACTTGTCTGATGTTTCTAATCCTCCATAACAGGAAGTTTCCTTTCTACAGAACAGCATTCTGGGTATGAAGTTGATGATGAGCTTCTTTCAGGTTGGAGAGCTCAAGTATAGCAATGTTATCTGCTATGTACATAGAGATACAGATATATTTTACATTAATATAAACATTAACTTTTCAAGTCGCCCTAGCAGATATTAAATTATATACACATAGATAAGTTTTTTTTTTTGTTTGTTTTTTTTTTCAAAATTTGCTATAGAAGTCCCACCTGACTACTATAATGATGTCACCACCACTACAGACCCGACAGGTCAGTCACTTTAACTGATCACAGGATTTCACTTAAGGTCTGTTAAGTCAAGTTCTTCAAAACGTGTATGGATTTCTTTCTTCTGCTGAACACAAACGAAGATATTTTGAAGAATGTTGGTAACCAAACAATTTTTGGTCCCATTGACTTCCATAGTATGGAAATTCAGCAGAAGAAATAAATTGGTTGAACTATTCCTTTAATTAAATGACATATTAGACCTGTGAAAAATAAAATTAGTTTGTGTTTATTCTATCATTGTTTTTAATACATTTAGAAGAGCAACAAGCCATACCCAAGAATTATGATGGTGTAATCATAGCTGGATTGAGACATCATGCAGAAGGTTTAGTTCTTAAATTTTCTTGTGCAGGTTTAAACACTATTTACAGTATATGCATTTTAATTATACACTTGGATGGTTTTTGCTATAGATGACTTGCCAGGAAACTATGATGATGTTATCATTGTACAA
The DNA here is from genome assembly GCF_936440315.1 of Barbus barbus. Classification (NCBI taxonomy): domain Eukaryota; kingdom Metazoa; phylum Chordata; class Actinopteri; order Cypriniformes; family Cyprinidae; genus Barbus; species Barbus barbus. Next base: position 19,333,009 of record NC_136720.1, read on the forward strand.
CAGTTCTACAATGATAAAACAGGTGTGAGTTTCAAATTACCTTCTTTATAGGGATACTTTTTTCTCTCTCTCTCTCTCTCTCTCCCTTTCTCTCTCATTTATCTTCTAATTTTATAGTGACAAAGTTTGTAGACTGTTCATGTAATTAATAATAGATACATTTATATCAGAGGGTGTTCGGGAGGAGTATGAGGATGTGAAGAATCTCAGGGAATATATGAGTGACATGTTTGGTACATTATTGAAGCCTTTTTGTCTTTAAACTGAATAATCTTTATTTAGTCTTTATAATAGCTCTATATTTTTAAATTCTTTGGTCATCATAGCTCAACTTGACTGCAAATATTGGTGTTCATTCTTATACTTTTTAAAGCATGTGTCGGTACATTAATTTCGTCTTGTTTTCTTATAGACTATGATGATGTGGAGGAGTATCCAGGGAAACATGGAGGAGCTGTGTAACTCAAACCACACTGGCTCAAAATCTTGTATAGCTTTTAAATGGTCTACAGAGTTTAAGCGACTCTATATACTATATGTTTTAGCTGCAAACCACCAATGTCTTGTTACAATTTTGAACTGAAGTTCAAAAGAGGAGAAAAATACTTTGGTTTCAACTTTTGGTTCAGGTTTTTACAGATCTTGTGGTTGTGCAGTCACACCGCATTGACCCATTTCTATCATGCAGCCTTACAAATTTGAGAGAAGAAAGAAAAACAATTTTCCTAACATTCAGTAAGTTATAATTGTATTATGACTTTATCCCCCGGTTTCACAGACAAGGCTTAAGCCTAGTCCTTGACTAAAATGAAATTCTGAGCGGTTTCAACTGAAAGAAACTTGCACTGACTGATCTTAAAATATATCAGTACTTTTGTTGTATCTCAAGATGCACACCAGTAATGTTTTTTTCCAAGGCACATTTATAAAAATGACTAAAATGTCTTAAGTGAACTATGGCCTAATCCTGGCTTAGGCTAAACCCTGTCTATGAAACCGGGCCTATATTCTTTACTTTTAAGCCAGTTTATAAAAATATAATTCCTTTTAAATGTAGACCCACTGGTGGTGGACTTTTATATTTTTCTTAAAGTTTGAATTTACTTTAAGATATGTTTGCAAATGTTTCATTGTTTTTGTACACAAAAAGCAAAAGTTCAATATAATTCTGTGAAATAATGTGTTTTGTTGTTCACAGATTGTCTGTTATCATGTCTCACTTTCTTTGCTTATATAATAAACATCTAATGCTCCTCAAGGGTCATTGTTTGTCATCAGCAGTTAGTTATCACTAATCAGTGTTTGTATCAACTCTAGGAAATGTTAATGTTAATGCAGTACTAATGCATTAGAGCATGTAGCAAGAACGACTCGTTAAAGAGACTTTGGTTGCAAGCAGTGTCCACAGAAACTAAACACATTGTGCGCAAAAGATTTATTACCTAAAACACTAACAGATAACTAGTATAAACAAAGATACAAACACATTCACGCATACATACATGGGGAAAAAGGGGAAGTAAAAGTGAAGAAAAGTGTTACAGAAACCAGGGAATGAATATGGAAATGGAGTCAGTTAACCTGCCTATACTGCCAGTGCCTTTTTAACAAAGGGGTCTACAGCTTAAACCTCTGTTTAGTTTGATCAAATGTATGATACTGTACTTGCATTGCCTTGGCTGTAAAGAGCATGCTGGACTCACCTGTGCAGGTCACTGCAAAACACTGAGGAATATTGTTAATTTGATCATTTTATAGCTAAACTTTTATCAATTAAAATGTATATAAGAATATATTAATAAAATATACTGTATTGTGGTATCTGTCTCATGTTAAATTTGTAGAAGACACACACGGGAGCTCTGAAGATGTCATCACAAGCGGACCGAACTCTGGTATTAAAGGAATTTGTATTTATTTAATGTTTATTAAGTGCATTTTAACACATGAAGCTCAGTACCTGTCTGTCTATACCTCCATGTGCATCTAATGGACACACCAGAGAGTTACAATGATATCATCATTAATGGACAGGACACACAAAACCACTTTTTTTTGTGATGTACTGAATATGCATTTCCATTAATGAATTATCACAGCTTTATCAGGTTTAATCTTACAGTCTCAGATATCATGAGGAGAAAGCGATGAATGACACAACCTGTGTTTCACATCACAATGTGGAAGATCAGGAGGAGTATGATGATGTGAAGAACAGCAAAGTAGATGAGAGAAACATGCTGAGTAAGTTTTTAGTCTCCTTTTTTCCCTTCATGAAACAATAATTTGCTCAAATAAATGTCTCAGTTTTAATTATTAAACACAACATTAAATATAATATGCTCTTGCTTTTTAATAGACTATGACAGGGGTGTCCAAGCTCAGTCCTGGAGGGCCAGTGTCCTGCAGAGTTTTGCTAAAACTTGCCTCAACACACCTTTTTAGTATGTCTAGTAAGATCTTGATTAGCTGGTTTAGGTGTGTTTAACTGGGGTTAAAGCTACACTCTCGGGACACTGGCCCTCCAGGACCAAGTTTGGACAACCCTGGACTATGATGATGTGGGGAATGGAAGCATATGTGTAGCTAAATTCAGTTTGAAATGTGATATGCAAAATGGCAATGCAATATGTAAAATGACAATGTGTTTCTGTATTTAAATTTACATTTTAAACATTTAGTGGAAAATGAAAATTCAATTATATAATTTAAATTTGACATTTTCCACACTAGTTTTAATATGCAAATTAAAAAACATATTTTAAAGCTTTATAAGTTGCAAAATGAAAATGAAAATGTATTACCCAAATTAATTAGATATGTTTAACCTGTCCAAGCAAAAACTGTTGCAAAATTATAATTTAAATGCAGTTTTTCAGCATTTCATCTTCAAACTATATTAATCGCGGGGTATTTAATTAAAATGCAATTGAAACGTCATATATGTAAGTGTCAATGCATTTAAATAAAAATACATTTAAATCACCATTTTGCTACCCTTTTGCTGCACCTTTGGCTCAGAATGCATTTTGAAATTCTCACTACATTTTGCTACAATTATACGTGAGGATGAATGAAATCACCAGGGAATATGATGATGTCCTCACTGATGGACTGAATCCAGATCGTGAGACAGGTGCAGTTCTGTACTGTAGTTTCTGTATCTCCTATTCTATAGTCTATATATTAAAAATGACCTGTAAGAATATAAGAAAATATACAGGTTTGTTTTGGCGGGGTGGTGATGGCGCAGTGGATAAGACACATGCCGTTGGTGTGAGAGACCCGGGTTCGAATCCACTGTGAGACACCAATGTGTCCCTGAGCAAGACACTTAACCCCTAGTTGCTCCAGAGGCGTGCGACCTCTGACATATATAGCAATTGTAAGTCGCTTTGGATAAAAGCGTCAGGTAAATGTAAATGTAATGTAATGTTTTGAGTGTAATGGTATCTGTTATGTTAAATTAGTAGAAGACACACCTGAGAGCTATGATGATGTTATCACTAGCGGACAGAACTCTGGTATTAAAAGGGCTAAATTGTTCTGTCTAATAATTAAAAGGGCCAGATTGTTTCTGTGATAAATTGAACATGCATTTCTACCATCAATGAATTATCATGGCTTCATCAGGTTATATCTAATAGTGTCAGACAGTCATGAAGAGAAACAAGCTGTGTCACACATTACAATGTAAGGTTTTGTTTCTCGTGTATCAGAGGGAGATCAGGAGGAGTATGATGATGTGAAGAACAGCAATGAAGATGAGAGAAACCTGTTGGGTATGTTTTTGTCTCCTTTTTAATCTTTATTAGATTAGAATTTGCTGATTTAAATGTCCCAGTAACATGATATTTGGGCTATTCATACACATGTGAGCACAAATACAAACACATACAAGCACACACACCCTCCCACCACAGACTCGAACGCAATCATGCATACATATATCTGCGCTCATACAGTATACATGCTTACACATTTATATGACCTAATAAATAAATATAGACTGTAAGCATTGAAATAAATGATAAAATCTGAAGACTATTTAATATTTCTGTTTAATAAAACCATTCAAGTGTAAATTACATCATAATTTTAATAAAACATACAAAATAAGGCAGAACCTATATATAGGCCCATAGGCAGAATTATACCCTCTGGTGCATGACGTCCACTGTAGTCGACACATATATTTTCTGTCACAGAAAAAAAAAAAAAGTACAAGTAAAATTTTGATGAATCTATTTCTGACATCCTATTTAACTGAAAAATATTTTTTGTACATGTCTGGTTTTCTGAGAATAAAAGTATTTAACACTTATTCCAGAGGTACATGGTGCATCCCCATTTCCTGCCGCCATTTTGAATATTTTATGCAAAATCTCAAAACAAAAAAAAAATAGATAAAAAGACAACAATTAAATGGAATCGTAGACAACACTTTTGGGGTTCGCTAGTTGGTGGCTGGGACATGATGCTACATCCTAAATGGTTAAAAATGGCTTCCAAATATCTGTCCACTGTAGTGACCACGATGCATCAGAGGGTTTAAATCAGATGCTTATTTAACGTTAAATGATTTTTTTCTCCTAATCCTTGGAGTATGATTATTAGAGTATGACAATATTATAACCAACCTCAAACTGGATACTTGCCAACTTTAGTAGTAGTTCTGTTGAAGTTCTGTTCTGGACAGTAAAGACCCCTAAGACTATTAAAAAAAGTGTACACACACACACACACACACACACACACACACAGGAGAGATGCTGGATTGTATTCTACTGATAGCTCTGGATTATTTTCAGTGATGACAACTATTTTTCCTGCCCTGTACAAATGCATAAAGCTAAACATGTTAAAATGTTCTCTTAATTTATCGTTGATAGATCAAAGGTTTGTAACCAGCAGTGGTTGTTGATAGAACTTCAATTCTCCCATCACTCAGCCTATTATGTTTATTATGAAACATTATTATGTTCTTTGTTTATTTTCAAAATATTTTACCTCAATAAAAGTCTGTATCAGCAGAAAAAAAATTATTATGAGAAATAACCTAACAATTTCTCTTCCAGTAAGGGTTCAACATTAGTCCTCCTGTACTAGTTCTACAATAAGTGTTTTACTGTCATCTGTTGGAAGACTAACGCATTGCAGTAAGTAATATGTAGCATCCTTTCTGTCGTTAGAATGAATGCTGTTTTCTTGTGGGTGAGTAACGCATTGCTACGGTTAAAGCATATGGCCACGGCTGCTAATTTCTGTGTGCCTTAGTTGTTGCCACAGTAAATTAAACCTTTTTGATTTGTTTAAAACTGATTTGTGATCTGGTGTGTGATTTCTGTTTTTTTTTCTGTCAATAAACATTAAATTAAACGGACAATTAATGACTCATGTATTAACAATTATAATCATCATCATCATCACAAAAGAAAAACCTCTGGTAAAATTGTTAACAGGGCTGTAATTTTGTTTTAAATTAAATTAAATTAAAATAATAAATATATTATTATTTAATACAATTAATATGATATCTTCCAGTAATTTTAAATATATTTTTATAAAATGGATTTGACATAATATATATTTGACAAAATATCAATAAATATACATTTGAATGTATTTTTGTACAGTATGTGTTATAATGTTTGAAGTGAGCAGTTATCAGTCTGTATCTCAGCAGGTGTTGATGCTGTAAATATCCAGGAGTGCTTCCTCTCTCTGAAATCTTTATTGTCTCCTGTGTGTGTGACTATTTTTGCCTCCGGCAGGAGTGTGTGTGTGTGTCTCTATTTGAAGGAGGAGGAGTCCTTTTCTGCGCTGACGTTCTTTTGATATATATGGTAAACATTAGAAATGCCCTCCTCTGATTTGTCACTGAAGTTGTTTGATGATTTCCTCTGTTCTGTCTAATAAGGTAATGATGAACTTGATTGGAAAGTTTTAGGGCTCTTCTCTTTAGGGGGGTCTTTAGAGGAGAAACTTCTGAGCTGATGAAATAGTGTGTGTCGTGCATGAAGGAGAAGATGAGGAGCCTGAAGATGTTTCTCCTAAAACTCATCACCGCTGGTAGGTTTATACTTTGTTGAGAAGGATTTCAATTCAATTCTTAATTCAATTGCTTTTATTTTTTTATGCATTTTTAAGTGATTTCTTAAAGTTTTATTTTCTTCTTTTTCCTCTGTCATTCTTTTCTGTTTTCCAATTGTCCTTTCCTTCTTTCTCTCAGTTTGTCATACATCTGTTGCACAAAAAGACCGTGTGAAAGTGAGGTTGGTTGGTGGTCACAGTCGCTGTGCTGGTCGAGTGGAGGTTCTTCATAGAGGTCAGTGGGGAACAGTGTGTGATGAGGAATGGGATATGCCTGATGTTGCAGTGGTGTGTAGAGAGCTGAACTGTGGAGAACCTGTAGATGCTCTGAGTGATGCTCATTTTGGACCAGGATCAGGACCAATCTGGATGAGTTATGTTGTGTGCACTGGATCAGAATCTACACTGAAGAGCTGTGGGTCAGCAGGTTGGGGTAAAAGCAGCTGTGATCATTCTAAAGATGCTGGAGTCAGATGCTCAGGTAAACTGCTCCACACCTCACCATAATAATCCCCAAACATTTGGGGTCAGTAAGATTTTATTTTTATTTTATTTTGTCTTGTGTGTGCGAGGCCTACATTTATTGTTACAGTAAAAATGGTAATTCTGTGAATTATTATTATTATTATTATAATTATTATTATTATTACAATTTAAAATATCTTTTCTGTTTTATTATAATTTATAGTGTTTATAATTTATTATTTTTATAATTTATTCCTGTGTTTGCATGGCCGCAGTCTTCGTTGACATGTTCCTTTTGAAATTATTCTGATATGTCAATCTTTTATTTTAAATTTTTTTAAAGGTTCTAGTTGGATTTTAAAATATAAATATGAAATGTTTAGTGTGTGTTTTTTCCCTCTATAAATCATTTAAATTGTCTGTGATCTTTCAGGCTTTTCAAAGTTTTTTCAATGTTGTTGATAGGTTTAAGATTGTAGTTGGAGGTTGTTAAAAACAAAAACAAATAGGCTAGTAGATACTAGTAGACTTTATACATTAAGTGTACAAAAGGGATTTTATTTTCCCCAGTAAATTATTTAAATAGTCTGTGTTCTTTCAGAAGTCAGGTTGGTTGGAGGTTCTCGCTGCTCTGGGAGGATAGAGATACTTCATGATCAGACGTGGATGTCAGTGTGTGATGCTGCCTTTGACCAGCAGGATGCAGAGGTTGTGTGTAGAGAGCTGGACTGTGGGGCTCCTGTACAGGTGCTGGGAGCAGCTGCTTTTGACAAAGGAGACACTCAGATGTGGACACAAGAGATTCAGTGTAGAGGAAATGAGTCTCAGATTCACCTCTGTCCAACATCACCATCACATCAAAACAACTGTTCACATGAAAAGCGTGTTGGACTGATGTGTGCAGGTTGGAACTAATTTCTTCTTCAATTTTAAAGCCCCAGATTGAAAATTTAATGCTAGCTAAATACCATTTTTTCCCTCTCATGATGTGATTCGTTCACATTATGAGACTGTCAATTTTTGTTTTTGTTTTTTTTGTTCTCTCTGTTCAATATACAGACCCTGTGAATGTGAGGTTGGTTGGTGGTCACAATCGCTGTGCTGGTAGAGTGGAGGTTCTTCATAGAGGTCAGTGGGGAACAGTGTGTGATATTTTCTGGGATTTGGCTGATGCTGCAGTGGTGTGTAAAGAGCTGGACTGTGGAGAACCTGTAGATTCTCTGGGTGATGCTCATTTTGGTCAAGGATCAGGACCAATCTGGATGAGTTTTGTCTTATGTACTGGAAAAGAGTCCACACTGAAGAACTGTGGCTCAACAGGATGGGATAAAAGCGACTGTGATCATAATGGGAATGCTGGAGTCATCTGCTCAGGTAAACTGCTCAACTCCTCAACATAATAATAATTTTCAGGATTCTTTGATGAACATAAAAAACTTTTTTTAAACTGAAATCTGTTGTAACATCATGGCCCGGTTTCACAGACAGGGCTTAGACTGAGCCAGGATTAGGCCATTGTTCAATTAGGACATTTAAATAATTTTTATAAACGTGCCTTAGAAAAAACATTACTAGAGTGCATCTAAAGACAAAGCAAAGGCACTGATACGTTTTAAGATCAGTCAGTGCAAGTTTCTTTCAGTTGAAACCGCTCAGACTTACATTTTATTCTAGGACTAGGCTTAAGCCTTGTTTGTGAAACCGGGGGTATAAGTATCATTACTGTAATTTTTGATACATTTGCTGAATAAAATATCTGACTATACACAAAAATTACAAACTTATCCCTCAAGTGTATGCTAACTAACTAAATAAATAAGAATATACTTACAGTATGTGTGATACCCTTGTTTAATATAGATTTTTTTTTCATATATTCTGAATACAATACAAATATATGAAATGTGTAGTGATTTCCATGTGAAATGTTATCTTAGGAATTTATAAAATATTGTTTTAATACACCAAGGTTTTTTTTTTGTTTTTTTTTATATCAATTAATTGTTTTTGCTTTCAGGAGTCAGGCTGGTTGGAGGTTCTCGCTGCTCTGGGAGGTTAGAGATACTTCATGATCAGACGTGGATGTCAGTGTGTGACGCTGCCTTTGACCAGCAGGATGCAGAGGTTGTGTGTAGAGAGCTGGACTGTGGGGCTCCTGTACAGGTGCTGGGAGCAGCTGCTTTTGACAAAGGAGATGCTCAGATGTGGACACAAGAGATTCAGTGCAGAGGAAATGAATCTCAGATTCACCTCTGTCCAACATCACTATCACATCAAAACTGTTCACAGGACAACAATGTTAGATTGGTGTGTGCTGGTAAGAGCTGGATTAAGAGAGAGAGAAAGAGAGAGGCACTTATGTATGTGTACAACACAGTGGTCCATTACTTTAAATATTTAAAACAAATTTACATGCTCTCTCTCTTTCTTTCTCTCTCTCTCTGCTGTTCTTTCTCAGATGCAATGAAAGTGCGGGTTGTCGGTGGTAATAGTCCTTGTGCTGGTACAGTGGAGGTTCTTCATAGAGGTCAGTGGGGAACAGTGTGTGATGATGACTGGGATTTGGTTGATGCTGCAGTGGTGTGTAGAGAGCTGGACTGTGGAGAACCTGTAGATGCTCTGGGTGATGCTTATTTTGGACAAGGATCAGGACCAATCTGGATGAGTGCTTTATGTTCTGGAATGGAATCTACACTGAAGAACTGTGGCTCAACAGGATGGGGCATACACACGTGCACTCATAATGGTGATGCTGGAGTCATCTGCTCAGGTGAATGACATAGTATACCGTTTACTGTGATAAATGTGATAAATGAAATAAAATGACACAAAACTGTTACTCTGATGTGATATTCATGTTGTATTTGTCATATACTTAACACACACTTCGATTAACTGTGATTTGTCTCTTTTGTGCCATTTATTAAATATTATATACACAGATCATAAACATTCCAGACTTATTGATGGACCTCACCTGTGTTCTGGGAGATTAGAGGTGATTCATGTGAATGCCTGGAATTCAGTGTGTGATGCTGTCTTTGACCAGCAGGATGCAGAGGTTGTGTGTAGAGAGCTGGACTGTGGGGCTCCTGTACAGGTGCTGGGAGCAGCTGCTTTTGACAAAGGAGACACTCAGATGTGGACACAAGAGATTCAGTGTAGAGGAAATGAGTCGTATATTTCTTTCTGTCCAACATCATCTCTCAAACACAACTGTACCCATGAGAATGCCATTGGGCTTTTATGTTCTGGTAATGGAGCTGTAATTTCCACTAATAACAATTTTTTTTTTTTCTTTCAACTTTTCAAAAAAACATTGTTTTTCATTAAGGTTACACCGATCTCAAACTGGTAAATGGTCCTGACTCCTGTTCTGGTCGAGTTGAACATCAGTACTTCAGTACATGGGGCACAGTGTGCGATGCATGCTGGGATATGAGAGCTGCCAGTGTCCTCTGTAGACAGCTGAATTGTGGGATTGCTGTGTCTGTAGTGGGATCAGACTGGTTTGGAGAGGGAAGTGGTGAAATCTGGGCTGATGTGTTTGATTGTGACGGGAATGAAACAAAACTCTCAGAATGTTCCATCTCTTCATGGAGTCGAGCTGAATGTTCTCATAGACGAGATGTTGGAGTCATCTGCTCTAGTGTGTCCTTTCATTTATTTCTGCCTTTATTTATTATTAAATAAAGTGTAATGTTGATGTAAAGCATATTCTCAAACTTGATTTATATTTTAGTATAAGATCTGCTCTTCTCCTCAGATTCCCCTCTGGCTCTTCATGATGGTCTGGTGCGGTTGTCTGGAGAGAGACAGTGTGAGGGGGAGGTGGAAGTTTTCATCCATCAGGTCTGGAGGAGAGTTCTGCTGGACTCCTGGAGTCTCACTGAATCCTCTGTGGTCTGCAGACAGCTGGGCTGTGGCTCTGTGCTCAACTTCTACGGCTCCTCTTCATCCAGTCCTGAACACAGTCATGAGTGTGTGACGGGCTTCCAGTGCTCTGGGAGTGAAGCTCATCTGGGGAACTGCAGCTCTCCACAAACTCTCACCTGCAGCTCCACACAACAGCTGTCAATCACCTGCCTTGGTGAGAAGAACAACATCTGGGCAGATTCTTCAGTTGTTAGTGATCAATAATGTGTTTATCTTTCTCTGAATATCAGGTCGTGGGTCCATCAGGCTGGTGGGTTCTGGGGGAGACTGTGCAGGGAGGCTGGAGGTTTTTCACAGCGGCTCATGGGGGACAGTGTGTGATGACTCCTGGGATATTAAAGATGCCCATGTGGTGTGCAGACAGCTGCAGTGTGGAGTGGCCCTCAGTAACCAGCAGGTACCAGCCTGGTTTGGTCCTGGTTCTGGACCCATATGGCTGGATGATGTGGAGTGTGAGGGGAATGAGATGTCCCTGTGGAGCTGCTTTTCTCCAGGCAGGGGAAAACATGACTGTAATCACAAGGAGGATGTAGGAGTCGTGTGCTCAGGTAAACAGTAAACAATAATTTAAATAATAACATTTTAATATTCCATAAATTACACTCATGATTGGCAATATCCATTGTGTTTGCATTATATACATTAAGAACAGGATTGAAAAATGTTCTTATGCATTTTTAAAAGAATTCCGAAAGTGATTCCATGAAGGGTTCATGCACATGCATTTTTCTAGTGTAGATGGAATATACATCACTAACACACTCTGACAAAGTTCTCCTTACTCCAAGGTGTGACACTGCTGCTGGCTATTCATTGCGAAACACACATGAAAATTTTAATCTGATTCTCAAATGAATGACTCTGAGTCGGTTCTTTTTAGTTAATAAAAGACATGCATCTTACAATTGCAGATTGTAAAATTTAGATCTATTTATTATTGAAATGGTTTTATCATCTGGCAGTGATGATAAAAATATTTACACATTTATTTAGTAAAAGCTCTAAAAGAACTGTTAATTAATTCTCTTTACTTTCAATCTAGAGTTTAAAGAGATCAGGTTAACTGAGGGCTGTGAAGGGAATGTGGAGGTTTTCTACAATGGATCCTGGGGAAATGTGTGTTACAACAAGATGGACAGAGACACAGCGAGTCTGATCTGTCAAGAGCTGAACTGTGGAAGATCTGGCAGTGAACCCAGTAATTCAGAGGGACTGAAGACTCATAATTGGCTTGATAAACTTGATTGTCGACGACATGATTCCACTTTATGGCAGTGTCCATCTTCACCCTGGGGACAGAATGACTGTGATAATGAAGTGGCCAAGATCACTTGCTCAGGTACATTTTTAAACTATTTAAACTCAGTGATATTTCTGGGAATATAAAAGTTGCATGAAATTACATGAAACACTGAATAAACGATTTAACATTATTTTCATGAAACTGTGATCATTCTCAGAGGAGGAAATTCAAGAGTCTCTGCGGAGTCGTCTGACATGTTCAGCATCTCCTTACCAGAGAAAGTGTACAAGTAAGTTTATTTGACAACAAATTGGTTTAAATATTTATTACTTTTTCCACATATAAAACTGACTAGCTGACATATCTTTGAAAATAATAGTAATGAGTACCACTATTCATACCGTGACAGCCCTTGACTCTGTAAACCACAAAGAATAAACTAGCTGCAGGCTTTTTCAGAATAAGAACAATTGGAGGTGCTTTCTGCCAGTCATTTGTTTTGCATTTTTAGGTTGCTAACATTGATTACAGCATATTTACTATATGTGCAGTTAAATACTGAATTATTTGTTTTCCACATTTGAGGACCTTTTACTTCCTTCTCTGTGTGTGTTTGTTTTAAATACAATACATTGAAATATTTATTTATAAAGCACATTTAAAAACAACCGAGGTTGACCAAAGTGCTGTACAGAAATAGAGTAAAATTTAAATAAATAAATAAAAATAAAAACAAGACTACCAAATTTAGAACACAACAATACTAAAACAATAATCATACTGGTACTGACAGGCCAAATTGTTGAGGGCCTTATAAACAAATAATAGAATTGTAAAATCAGTTCTGTATTTGATAAGGTACCGGTGCAGTGTACATAAAATAAGAGTTACTGGCTTATTCTTGCGGGTCCCAGAGAAGTCTAGCAGCTGCCTTTTGCACTAGCTGTAGGCAGGAGGGGGAAGGCTGAAACACCGTAATAAAATGAATTACAATATTCTAAACAAGTTGTTACAAAAGTATGAATCACCGTTTGGAAGTTACTCTGTGATTAAAAAGGGTTTCATTTTTGAAAGTTGACAAAGATGAAAAAGCATTTTACAACAGTACTGATTTGTTTGTCAAATTTTAAGTTATGATCAGACAGAACTCCCAGATTTCTAGTGCACTGACTTTTATATGGGGCCAGAAAGTCATGCTTAGCATCTAGCACACAATATTCCTTAGGCCCAAATATAATTATTTTGGTTTTATTTTCATTTAAATTTAGAAAATTACTTGATAGCCAAAGCTTAAGTTCTTCTAAACAGGCCAAGAGTGGTTGAAAACCATTTTTATGCTTTAAGGGAAAATAGATCTGAGTATCATCAGCATATAGATGAAAGGATACTCTATATTTGTTAAAAATGGAAGGCAGAGTACAGGGTAAATGTACAGGGTAAACAATACTGGCCCAAGGATTGATGCGAAGTGTCCACTCTAGAATAGAATGCACAGAGGGTTTTAAAACAGTTAATAATAGAGAAAAGAATTTGAGTTTATGACGATGTTGTACTGAAGCTGGTCGGTGCTATTTGATATGTGTTTCAGATCATATTCCTCTCAGACTGAGTGGAGGGGAGGGCCGGTGCTCTGGGAGGCTGGAGGTGTATCATAACGCTGTGTGGGGCGCAGTCTGTGATGATCAGTGGGACATCAGCGATGCTCAGGTGGTCTGCAGGCAGCTGGGTTGTGGAGCAGCACTGAGGGCTGATGGGAATTCAGTCTTTGGTGCTGGTGAAGGTGTTGTGTGGCTGAACAGAGTCGAGTGCAGAGGGAATGAGATTCACCTGTGGGACTGTCCTCTCTCCCTGAAAAACCACACTGACTGCTCCCACAAAGAGCACGCTGGACTCACCTGTGCAGGTCACAGCAAAAGTTTTAGACCATTTTAGTGCTAATACCATTCGCGTGTTCAGGGTAATCATGATTTTGAATGTGTTTGACAGATTTTCCAGATGTGTCAGTGTCCACTACTCCTGCAACAACATCAGTTTCTCCTCCAGTGCGCTCAACATCAGTCTCTCCTCCAGTGCGCTCAACATCAGTCTCTCCTCCACAAACTCCTCCAGCAGCGCATCTCTCCGCCCCCCCAGAGCTTGTGATTGTACTGGGAGTTGTGCTCTTACTGCTCTTAGTGCCACTGCTTATACTGATTCAGCAGAACAGAGTGATGAGGAGAGGTAGAAGAGATCCAGAGACTGTCTTATTCAGTGTGTGATCAGTCATGTGTTGTGAACTGACAGCAGGTTTGTCTTTCTACACTCACAGCTCTCTCTGACTGGTACACAGGACTACACAGGACTCAGTCTGAGACTGAGCCAGTATATGAGGAAATTTATCACAGACACAATCAATTTACTCGTAGAGGTGAGGCATCATGAGTAGATCGTAACTGTACTGATTCAAAGGTGTTTACTTCTCCTCGATTGCTAGCACAATACTAACTACCCTTACAATGTCAGCTTGGCACCTCATGCTTATATAAGGATCAAGTTGTTGATCTTAACTTTCAAAACAGCTTGCAAAGTTGAATCCTACAAAGATGACATATATATATAAAACATGTTTCTGATTGTCCTGCCTTGCTTTAATAGGGAGTCTCATCTCTGAAGACACTGGTGAGCTTCTCTCAGGTTAGAGAGGTGATTTACAAACTCAGTTATAAATGTAAACTGTGAAAACTGTAAACTGTGTAATATATATATATACTATTTTGATTTTGAAGAGAGGGTCAATGAAATCACACCAAGATTGTATGAGGATATCTTCACTGGTGGACCGATACCGGATCGTGAGACAGGTGCTGATGCTCTTCTGTACTTGAGTTGTATTTCGCTCTCTGTGATTCTACACTGTGCATATTAATATATACAGTACATTCAAGTTTGTTTTGAGTGTGATAACAATGGTTTCATGTTAAATTTGTAGATGACACACCAGAAGGATATTATGATGTCATTACTAGTGGACAGAACTATGCTACTGAAAAAGGTGACTTTATTTTTATATAATTTTGCTTATGGATTTTTACACGCTACTTCTTTAAGGTGAAGGAGAGTTCTGATAAAGTAAAATGTCATTTTATCATCTTAATGTTACATTTAAGAGTTTATAATATTGTTTGTGTGTGTGTGTGTGTGTGTGTGTGTAGTGGACACACCAGAGAATTATGATGTCGTCATTAATGAACAATGCTCTCAATGTGCAACAGGTGAGTCACAAAGAACTTATTTTTAATAAACTACAATTGTTTCAATGATATACTGAATGTGTTTATACCATTAATGAATTATTATGGCTATATCAGGTGTAATCTAATAATCTGTCATGAGGGGACAGGGACCTATGACATGACACAAGTTCAAGGTGTATTAAAAATTAAAATTATCTTTTTTGTACTTGTATATAGAGGGAGATCAGGAGGAGTATGATGATGTGTGGAGTATCACTGAAGATGTGAGAAACCTGTTAGGTAACCTTTTTGGTTTATGATTCCAATGTGTATTTTAAATATTAAGAATAAAGTTGCCTGTCAAAAGTTCGGACACACCTCATTTTTTATTAGCGCCTATTTTAAGACACAAAAACTTTGAAGTAATTCTATTAGTAATTTGCTGATTTAAATGAAATTAACTCCGTTTGGAATACTGATGCAATCATAACATTAAACAACTTTTTTTTATTTACTTTTTTAATGCAGACTATGATGATGTTGGGGAGGAGTCGAACGATGAGGGAGGGGCTGTATGACTCAAAGGCCACACCTACTGCCTCTGTTTATTTCAAGTTTTTTGTTGTTGTTGTTGCTTGAGTTGCTTTTAATTCTCTTAATATTCTGTAATATGCAACTTACATATGGTCATGAACACAAATTTAGATTAACAGAACTACTGTTAACATTATAAATTCTAGTTAACATATCAAGGTTATGGATCAGGATTAGGGTTAAGTATTTCTATGCTTAATCGTTTGTGGTTTGATTTCCTCTTTTCTTAAAGTTTTTTTTGTTCTTTTCAAATAGCTGAAATATATGAGAGTCTTCAAATGACAAAAAATGGTAGTTACAATGACTTGCACAAATATGTTTCTGTGTGTGTCTAACATATATTCAACATTTGTTGAATATACAGTATGTTAGAAAGCATTCATAATCAACCTAAAATAAGATGTTTGCATAAATGTTATTCACTGGCTGTGTTGTAGTCTAAAACATCAGTCATAAGAATACAATTGCATGGTGGAATGCAAGAATTGCATGTCTCGCCTAAAACATTTACTCTGCTAAATATGACAAAAATGTGTGCAAGTGATACATAATCCAACAACATTGTTACTGATTACTCTACTCCTGATTCCTGAATTGTTATGAATACAGAGAACATTAATTAAGGATGAGAAATGAATAAGTAAAATAGAATTAGTAAAAAAATGTATGAAATCTGAATAATATCTGATTCATTATCTTGATCATTGTAACTGTAATTTAGAATATATATTTTTTAATATTGTTGACTTATTGGTGATTGTTTGTTTTTTCTGTTAACTCAAAATTATTAAACTGAAAAAAAGAAGTTCAAACTGTAGTTTGCATCACATCCGATGAAGATTATGTCATTACTGCTTTTCTGTAAAAGTGTCAGCACAGCATATAGCTCTACAGGATGGAGTTTAGACACATTTGCTAGTAGTAAATGTCACTGAAAGAGGGTAAAAAAATCAGTTGTTTGTTTGTTTGCCATATACCAGGGCCAGAGAGTTCTTCATTGTTTGAACATTTTCTGAAAAATCAGTTTGGTTAGTGTGGCAAACATTGTATTCTGAGTAGCTTAAAGACAGCCTAGTCTCACGTACAGAACTGGGACAAGATGACAAAAGCTCAGATCCACATTGTAAAATAATCAAGAAAAATGTATAGTACAAACAGAAAAGGAGCTCACAGACTCTCTCTGCTGGCCACAAAGTGAACAACTTGCTTATCTTCACTGCATGACAGTTATGGTTTTTGTGGGCCATCTGAAACCACTTGTGGATTTAGGTAAATTAGGTAATTTTTTTTAAAGCCATTTTGTAATATTATTCATTTGACTGAGAGTTGAGTTTATTATGTGTTAATGTCGTGCTAACATATGTAAACACTAATAGTCATTTTTAGAACATATATCGTTAGTTATCAGTGCTTTTATCTTGTCTCTGCAGGTGTTGAACTTTGATGCTGTAAATAAACTGGAGAGTTTCCTGCCTCCTGTAAGTATCATCCGTGTGTGTGTGCATCCCCTTAGTGAGGCGTCTTGATGTATGGGGAGGAGCAGTTCATCAGCACTGACATTGATATATATGGAGAAAATCAGAAAAGCGTCCTCTGATTTGTCATTGAAGTTGTTTGATGATTTCCTCTGTTGTGTCTAATAAGGTAGTAGCGAGTGTGATTGGAGGGTGTTGGGCTTCTTTCTCTCTCATTAAGAGGACTGAGGGGATGCCTGTTCTTCTGTTCATCAGTGCGGAGAAGCTGGAACTGGATGTTGAGTTAATCATGCTGAAGATGAGGATTATGGGAAGATGCCTGACACTAATTTTACTGTCTGCAGTTTTAATGCTCATCACAGCTGGTAAGTACACAAGGAATGAAACAGATTAAGTTATTTTCAGATGTTATCTTGGAGCACAGTCAAGCTTATTTATAAGTAACTTATGTGGTGCCTCAGATAATAATAATAATAAGATGGTGAAGAAGTATGCCTAATCATGTTTCTTTGTTCTTTACAGAATACCAAAGCACTGTTTTTTACGCTTAATTGATATAAAAGTTTATAGAGAGAGAAATACACTGCATGATACAGAGAAAAAAGGAAATATTAAACTTAAAACTTAACTGTTCCATTAGTATAATTGCCTCACTTTTTCGCCATGTGCATTAATTTTTCTCTTCCTCTCCCACCTTCATTTTAATCCCATCATCTTTCTGTCATTGCTTCAGCTCAATATATAGATTGTGTTAATGTGAGGTTGGTTGGTGGTCACAATCGTTGTGCTGGTAGAGTGGAGGTTCTTCATAGAGGTCAGTGGGGAACAGTGTGTGATGATGACTGGGATTTGGCTGATGCTGCAGTGGTGTGTAGAGAGCTGGACTGTGGGGAACCTGTAGATGCTCTGGGTGATGCTCACTTTGGACCAGGTTCAGGACGAATCTGGATGAGTTTTCTTATGTGTAGGGGATCAGAGTCCACACTGAAGGGCTGTGGGTCCGGAGGATGGGATAGACACAATTGTGATCATAATAAAGATGCTGGAGTCATCTGCTCAGGTAAAGTATTTTACATAGTCTAAGTAAACTCTGTGTAAAACTTTCGAGCTTACATATTGGTTTCTAATACTTACATAAGTTGTAAGTTATCACTATTTTAAGTATCTGTAAATAAATGTTTCTTTGTTGTTATTTATTTTGTTTATTTGTGTTGTTTTATTTAGAAGTCAGGCTGGTTGGAGGTTCTCGCTGTTCTGGGAGATTAGAGATACTTCATGATCAGACGTGGATGTCAGTGTGTGCTGCTGCCTTTGACCAGCAGGATGCAGAGGTTGTGTGTAGAGAGCTGGACTGTGGGGCTCCTGTACAGGTGCTGGGAGCAGCTGCTTTTGGCAAAGTAGACGCTCAGATGTGGACACAAGAGATTCAGTGCAGAGGAAATGAATCTCAGATTCACCTGTGTCCAACATCACCTTCACACAAAAACAACTGTTCTCATGAGTTCAATATTGGTTTACTGTGTACTGGTAAGAGATTAAAATGCAACAAAGCAGTATTCATTTTTATATATTTTTTAAATTTATTTATTTAATTTTAATTTCCACTTACTTTTTCTATTTCCTTCTGTGTTTCTTACATTCCTAGGCATAATAAATATGAGATTGGTAAATGGCACCAGTCGCTGTGCTGGTAGAGTGGAGATTCTTCATAGAGGTCAGTGGGGAACAGTGTGTGGTGCTGGTTGGGATTTGGCTGATGCTGCAGTGGTGTGTAGAGAGCTGGACTGTGGAGAACCTGTAGATGCTCTAGGTGATGCTCACTTTGGACTAGGATCAAGACCAGTCTTAATGAAAATTGCAATTTGTACTGGATCAGAGTCTACACTTAAGAAATGTGGATCCATACAATTGCCTGACAGATGTCTTGATAAGAGTGCTCAAGTCATATGTTCAGGTAAGTTAAAAGTTCTGTATTATCATGGCAAATAGATGTGCCAAAAGCACTCAATCCATGACTATTTTCACCTTCTTGATTAGTAAAGTAATTGACATAAAAACCTGATTGAAACCTATGGAAAACCCAGTGGCCCTCATTGGCATACACAAGCAGTAGCCATAGCAATTCTGCAAGACCCCAAATTAACCTCAGGTGCTCTATTCAGGACAGGGCCTTGGAGGTGCAGACATATCCTCTTATTTACCTTTAAAATAATGCATGATTTTGTTGATGTGTGTTTACTTAATTAGAAGTCAGACTGGTTGGAGGTTCTCGCTGCTCTGGGAGGTTAGAGATACTTCATGATCAGACGTGGATGTCAGTGTGTGATGCTGTCTTTGACCAGCAGGATGCAGAGGTTGTGTGTAGAGAGCTGGACTGTGGGGCTCCTGTACAGGTGCTGGGAGCAGCTGCTTTTGACAAAGGAGACACTCAGATGTGGACACAAGAGATTCAGTGCCGAGGAAATGAATCTCAGATTCACCTCTGTCCAACATCACCATCACATCAAAACAACTGTTCTCATGAATACAGTGTTGGACTGGTGTGTGCAGGTTTGAGTGTTTTCTTTAAATAAACTGAAATTAGTTGAATTGAATGTCGCTATAACAAATATTATTTTCATAGTTTTGTGTGTTACTTTTTCCTTTCCTTCTTTCTGTATCTTTTTTTGGTAACACTTTAGTATAGGGACAAATTCTCACTAACTAGTTGCTTATTAGCATGCCTATTATCAACATATTGGCTGTTTATTAGTACTTATAAAGCACAAATTCTGAATGACCATATTCTACATCCCTAATCCTACCCAATACCTAAACTTAACAACTACCTTATTAACAAGCTGCAAATTAGGAGTTTATTGAGGCAAAAGTCATGTTGTTTTATTAACAAAGTGAGCCCTTCCCCTGGACAGCACACCAACTACGCATTATAATACTCGCCAAATATGCATTACCTTACTCGTGCTAAATATATGTAAGTGTGAACTCGTGAAATAGTCAACAGTTTGTTAATATTGAGAATTGTACCCTAAAATAAAGTGTGACCCTTTTTTCTTATATCTGTTTTTATTATATAGACAATATAAGAGTGAGGTTGGTTGGTGGTCACAGTCACTGTGCTGGTAGAGTGGAGATTCTTCATAGAGATCAGTGGGGAACAGTGTGTGGTGTTGACTTTGATATGACTGATGCTGCAGTGGTTTGTAGAGAGCTGGACTGTGGAGAACCTATAGATGTTGTGGTTGATGCTCATTTTGGATCAGGATCAGGAGCAATCTGGCCAAATCGCAAGTTATGTACTGGATCAGAGTCTACACTTAAGAATTGTGGATCAGTACAATGGGGTTCATATATCTGTGATCATACTAAAGATGCAGGAGTCATCTGTTCGGGTAAGCTGCTCCAAAGCCCACTCTGTTTTATATTACTCATAATCCACCTGCCTGAAAGGTGTAGTTAAACAAAAAATGAGAATACTTTATTTACTCACCCTCATGCCAAACCAAACCAGAATGACTTTCTTCTGTGGAGCACAAGGTATATAGTTCTTTTTTTTTTCTCTCTCCATAAAATCCAAAATAAGAAACTGAATATGAGGTTTGTGCATTCTGTTATAAAATGACATTAAAATTTAATTTAATTTTAATTAAATTTTCTCTTTTTTTCCCCATTTTGGTGCTTTGACAGCCCCAGTCCTAATTCACTTGTATTATATTGAAAAGATTGGCTAGGATATTCTTTAAATATTCTCTTTCTGTGTTCCATGAAAATAAAGGAATTCCCCCTAAATTAAAACACGCAGGACCGGCAAATTTCTTATCTCTTACTACTTCAGGTGCCAGACTTATTGGAAACTCCAGTTGCTCTGGGAGGTTAGAGATACTTCATGATCAGACGTGGATGTCAGTGTGTGATGCTGCCTTTGACCAGCAGGATGCAGAGGTTGTGTGTAGAGAGCTGGACTGTGGGGCTCCTGTACAGGTGCTGGGAGCAGCTGCTTTTGACAAAGGAGACACTCAGATGTGGACACAAGAGATTCACTGTAGAGGAAATGAATCTCAGATTCACCTCTGTCCAACATCCCTTTATTTAAACCATTGTTCAGATGATAATTTCCAGGGGCTGTTCTGTGCTGGTAAGAAATACAGTAAAATGAGTTATACCTTTTTAATATTCTACATTTTACTATAGTCTCTCTCTGTATTCTTCTGTCACTTAGAGAGAAAGAATGTGAGGTTGGTTGATGGTAACAGTCCTTGTGCTGGTAGAGTGGAGGTTCTTCATAGAGGTCAGTGGGGAACAGTGTGTGGTGATTTCTGGGATTTGACTGATGCTGCAGTGGTGTGTAGAGAGCTGGACTGTGGAGATCCTGTAGATGCTCTGATTGATGATAACTTTGGACAAGGATCGGGACCAGTCTGGATGAGTGCATTATGTATTGGATCAGAGTCCACACTGAAGAACTGTGGGTCATCAGGATGGAGCATAAATGTCTGTACTCACAATTCAAATGCAGTTGTCATCTGTTCAGGTAAATAACAGTCTACTTCTAAGCATTGAGCATTTTTTCCCTATACTTCTTGGCCATGAATTTGTGTTTATGCAAAGAATTATTGTGTTTCATGGAAAACGTTTTGTATGCTAATATAGCTGTATTGTTACATGTTTTGTTTGCATTATGTCTGTATTATATGTGTTTTCTCTACTGTGCATTGTGGTTCAATATAAACAGGTCATAAGCCTTCCAGACTTGCTGCTGGACATCACCTGTGCTCTGGGAGATTAGAGATACTTCATGATCAGACGTGGATGTCAGTGTGTGACGCTGTCTTTGACCAGCAGGATGCAGAGGTTGTGTGTAGAGAGCTGGACTGTGGGGCTCCTGTACAGGTAAGAAATACAGGGGTTCACACAAAACAAGGGGAGTCTGCTTTTAGCTATTATGCGGCCCGCAGTTGGAACCAGCTTCCAGAAGAGATCAGATGTGCTAAAACATTAGCCACATTTAAATCAAGACTCAAAACTCATCTGTTTAACTGTGCATTTGTTGAATGAGCACTGTGCTATATGTCCGAACTGACTGCAATACATTTTATGTATAATCATTTTCTTTAAATTTATTTTAAATCATTTTCTATATCATTTTAAAATTCTTTGTTTTTATTATTTTTATTTCCATGTTTTTATTGATTTTAAATGTCTATTTCACTTTCTTTTATGTAAAGCACTTTGAATTACCACTGTGTATGAAATGTGCTATATAAATAAACTTGCCTTGCCTTGCCTTACAGGTGCTGGGAGCAGCTGCTTTTGACAAAGGAGACACTCAGATGTGGACACAAGAGATTCAGTGCAGAGGAAATGAGTCTCAGATTTCATTCTGTTCAATATCATCATCACACAAACACAACTGCAGCAGTGACAATAATGTGGGCCTCAAATGTTCTGGTAAAGAATCAATATTTAGTGTCTCTTCATTTATTTTTAATGTGAGATTTACTATCAATCTAATCAATTAGAGTAATAGTCTAATTAACAAACTAATCAATCTTAGAGTAATAGTTCACCCAACCAGGAAAATTCTGTGATTGTTTACTCACCCTGGAGTTGTTCCAAACCTGTATGTTGGTAATCAAACAGTTGACGGCAGGCCTTGATATTCATTGTAATGAAAAAAGTACTATGGAAGTCAATGGCTAACATCAACTCTTCGGTTACCAACATTCTTTAAAATATATTCATGTTCAACAGAAGAAACTCATACAAATTTGGAAGACTTGGAGGGTGAATAAATGATGAAAGAACTTTAAATTTTGGGTAACCTATTGCTTTAAATATATTATATTGCAAAAGTTATCCAAATAAGTTTATTTTTTTGCGTTGTAACTGAATGGTTATCATTTTTGACCCCTCTTTACATCACACATAAAAAACTACATTTTTTCAGTCAACATATGTTATATGATAGATATTGTTTTTATAATTGGCCTCGTAATGACAAAAGTTGTTTGTCCAGGTTACACTGATCTCAAACTGGTAAATGGTTCAGACTCTTGTTCTGGAAGAGTGCAGCTTCAGTTCCTCAATGAGTGGGGCACAGTGTGTGATGCATGCTGGGATATGAGAGCTGCCAGTGTCCTCTGTAGACAGCTGAATTGTGGGATTGCTGTGTCTGTTGTGGGATCAGACTGGTTTGGAGAGGGAAGTGATGAAATCTGGGCTGATGTGTTTGATTGTGACGGGAATGAAACAAAACTCTCAGAATGTTCCATCTCTTCATGGAGTCGAGCTGAATGTTCTCATAGACGAGATGTTGGAGTCATCTGCTCTAGTGAGAGGATTTTATTGAGCAAAAATGTTGAATATATACTCTAATATCTTGCAACATCTTAGTAAAATGCCGCATCTCCTCAGATTCCCCTCTGGCTCTTCATGATGGTCTGGCGCGGTTGTCTGGAGAGAGACAGTGTGAGGGTCAGCTGGAAGTTTTCATCCATCAGGTCTGGAGGAGAGTTCTGCTGGACTCCTGGAGTCTCACTGAATCCTCTGTGGTCTGCAGACAGCTGGGCTGTGGCTCTGTGCTCAACTTCTACGGCTCCTCTTCATCCAGTCCTGAACACAGTCATGAGTGTGTGACGGGCTTCCAGTGCTCTGGGAGTGAAGCTCATCTGGGGAACTGCAGCTCTCCACAAACTCTCAACTGCAGCTCCACACAACAGCTGTCAATCACCTGCCTTGGTGAGAAGAACAACATCTGGGCAGAGTCTTCAGTTGTTCGTGATCAATAATGTGTTTTTCTTTCTCTGAATATCAGGTCGCGGGTCCATCAGGCTGGTGGGTTCTGGGGGAGACTGTGCAGGGAGGCTGGAGGTTTTTCACAGTGGCTCATGGGGGACAGTGTGTGATGACTCCTGGGATATTAAAGATGCCCATGTGGTGTGCAGACAGCTGCAGTGTGGAGTGGCCCTCAGTAACCAGCAGGTACCAGCCTGGTTTGGTCCTGGTTCTGGACCCATATGGCTGGATGAGGTGGGGTGTGAGGGGAATGAGACGTCCCTGTGGAGCTGCTCTTCTCCAGGCTGGGGAACACATGACTGTATACACAAGGAGGATGTAGGAGTCGTGTGCTCAGGTAAAGAGTAGACTGTTTGATTTTTAATTAACCTGTTAACTGTCGCCCCCCCCCTTTTTGAAAATAGACTTGAAAGTGCACTATTTAAAGTTAAATTGTTATAATTCATGAACGCTTTGGAATACAAATCTAAGGTTGGTCTCTTTTTAAAGAAGACAATCAGCAGATTATTGCAGAAGTGAAATAATTTAAAAAAAATGAAAATAAAAAAGTTATAAAAGTTTAAATTTACTGTAAATAAAATGTATTGTACTATTTTTATTTTATATAAAATAAATGTTTTACAAAATAGGTTTTAATCCAAATTTGGCAGAAAATTAAATCCATATGTCTAAATAAGTTGTGTTCCAAATTTGAAATTGATATGAAAAAAATTGAGGTTACTATGCAATTTTGTTTAGGTGTTATACCATAAACAGCCACCGGGTGCCATCCAAACCCCATTGATTTTTTTTTATGCATTTTTCTGTCACAAATGTATAAATATCTCTCTCAGTATTACATCTGTAACAAAATATGGAATCTGGAGACTCAGACCTTTCCGATGATATGTATTTTGTCAAGATTATAAAAAGTTTTGGTTCTACAAGACCGTAATACATTTGGACTATAACACCAAATATATTTGTAATATATTGAAGTAAAGTTAGGCGTCCCATATACGGGATGGTGAGTTAATAAACAATTTTTTTTTTTTTTTACATTTTGCGATTTTATAATAATATTAGTTTTCATTTCCTTCAAGATTTTAAGGAAATCAGGTTAACTGAGGGCTGTGAAGGGAATGTGGAGGTTTTCTACAATGGATCCTGGGGTAATGTGTGCTGGAACCAGATGGACAGAGACACAGTGAGTCTGATCTGTCAAGAGCTGAACTGTGGAAGATCTGGTGTTTTGTCTGCTTCTATATCAAGAGTGAAATCGGCTCATAACTGGCTAGATGAAGTGAAATGTCGACCACATGATTCAAATCTGTGGCAATGTCCATCTTTACCCTGGGGACAGAATGACTGTGATGGAGATGAAGTGGCCAAAATCACCTGCTTGGGTAAGACTGATGCAGACAAAATTCTGTGCATGAAAAATTCATGAAAAAACAGCAATCCATATAGAATAAAAGTATAAGTGTAAAATATATTGACTTCATTTATAATTACAGAACAGGAGAATCTTGAGTTCCCTCGTAGCTATTTGACATGCTCTACATCTTTCTACCAGAAACAGTGTTCAGGTAATTAAATTTGATAGAGGGCATAAAATTATGAGAGCTATATGCAATGTAAGTTGATTTGCAATTTGATCTCATGTCATGTAGCTGCCGGCTGTTCTGACATTACTCCGTTGGCCAAAAATGTGTCACCTTGTCTGTGAATTTAGATCAGGTTCCTCTCAGACTGAGTGGGGGGGAGGGCCGGTGCTCTGGGAGGCTGGAGGTGTATCATAACGCTGTGTGGGGCTCAGTCTGTGATGATCAGTGGGACATCAGAGATGCTCAGGTGGTCTGCAGGCAGCTGGGTTGTGGAGCAGCACTGAGGGCTGATGGAAATTCAGTCTTTGGTGCTGGTGAAGGTGTTGTGTGGCTGAACAGAGTCGAGTGCAGAGGGAATGAGATTCACCTGTGGGACTGTCCTCTCTCCCTGAAAAACCACACTGACTGCTCCCACAAAGAGCACGCTGGACTCACCTGTGCAGGTCATAGCAAACACTGAGAAATAGTATATATTTGATCATTTTAGTTAATATTTTTGTATTCAAGACTATGTTTGACTATCACGTGTTTTGACAGATGTGTCAGTGTCCACTACTCCTGCCACAGCAACATCAGCTTCTCCTCCAGTGCCCTCAACATCAGTCTCTCCTCCACAAACTCCTCCAGCAGCGCCTCTCTCCGTCCCCCCAGAGCTTGTGATTGTACTGGGAGTTGTGCTCTTACTGCTCTTAGTGCCACTGCTTATACTGATTCAGCAGAACAGAGTGATGAGGAGAGGTAGGAGAGATCCAGAGACTGTCATATTGTGTCTTATTCAGTGTGTGATCAGTCATGTGTTGTGAACTGACAGCAGGTTTGTCTGTCTACACTCACAGCTCTCTCTAAGAGGAGACACAGGACGACGACTGAGGCCGTTTATGAGGAGATTAAGCGCAGACCCATTAATAGACACGGTCTTTTCACTCAGAGGGGTGAGTAAGTGTCATAGTGTGTGATGTGTTGAGATCATCAGGGTGAGTGGAGTAAATCACACTGATTCATTTGTGGGACCTTGTGTGTTGAAATATAGGGTTAGTGTTATATTATTCAAATGTTTTTGATTGTAAATATATTTCTAAGATTCTGCTTCCCAATAACAGCAAGTGTCATTTCTGAAGAACAGTATTCTGGGTATGAAGAAGCTCGTGAGTTTCTTTCAGGTTAGAGGGATCGGGATGACATGTAAATATGTTACATACAGAAACGTGAAATTAATTGAAGAAAATAAATAAAAATTACTTAGCAAGTTAACATTATTCAATGTTATATATCTTGAATATAAAAAATACAAACAAAATTTCAAATGTAAAGATAATTTTGATGATTTTTGTTGTGGTTGTCATTTTGAATGTTCATTGTAATTTTATATTAATATTATTATTATTATTATATAGGAGTCACACCTGACTATAATGACGTCACCACCACTACAGGCCCAACAGGTCAGTGAATTTGTAATCACGAGATTTCACTTAATTAACTTAATTAGTTAGTTAGTTAACCTACTGGGGCCTTGAACTGTAAAATCTGTTGTTGTTTTTTTTACCTCTTTTTCTTTTAACTCATTCAGAAGAGCAACAAATCATACCCGAGGATTATGATGATATAATCACTGTTAATTTGAGACCTCATGCTACAGGTTTATTTCTTTAATTATTAATATTATTTGACTATGCATGTATATTATGTGTATTTTATTTTACTATTGTAAATTATTTGTCTTTTCGATTGTCACATTTTATTTTTCTTTATTTTGTTGCAGATGACGTATCAGAAAGCTATGATGATGTTGTCGTCATAAGGCAGTTTTCCATTAATCAAGCAGGTGTGGGTAACAAATTTAACTTAAACAGTCTGGTACAGTGTTTTTCTTTTCGTTTATTATAGTGTTATATACATTTATAGACTTCATTATTATAGTTTTTATGTCATATATTGAATTTTGTGAAGTACAATATTAGTTTTTGTTCATTTAATTAATGATTGACACATTTATATCAGAGGGAGTTTTAGAAGAATATGATGATTTGAGAAATTTCAGTAAAGATGTGCAAGATTTTAGTAGGTTATTTTGCTTTACGGCACTCTGAATATGTCAAAAAATTATAATGCAATGCAAACATTTGCTCTTGTTTCCAAAAACAGCAGACTATGATTATTTGAGGGAAGAGCCAGGAAAACTGGGAGGGACTGTTTGAGTCATCCACTGCCTCACATCCTGTTACATCTTTTAAGTTTTCTACTTAAAACTAACTTTACTTTCTAATTGATTTTTTAAAAAGATGATCTTACATAAAATCATATTTTTCTGTAATATAATTTAAGTAGTGAAAGTTTCATATTGATTATTTTTTATGCCACCTTGTGATGAAAGAAAATCATCAATGGTTTTCCTAATTTGCACATTTTGTTTAAATCTGAAGTAGGTAAAGTCTTTGTTTGTCGTTAGGTGTGACTGTATATACACTGTATATACTTTGTGTTCTCTCTTCAAAGCTGAGTGAATTTGTCAGCATAGTGTCTTTTCTCTTGACATTCTGAAACTGAACAACATGATTGGCATTTGCCAGAATCCCTTCTCCCCTGTATCTCACTTTATTTCACAATATTTCAAAGGGTGATAAGAAAAATTCTATCAGTGAGAGTTCTGGAGGAGGTTGATATACAGATTGTAATGGGACTTCATGCAAGCGTTGCAGTTTTCCCTGAATTTTTTTTGTTTTGTTTTTTTAAATTGCGTTAGTTTGACATTTTGAGGCTACCAGTAAATGGGTGTTTTCACAACTATAAAATGTTTTGCTTTGGTTAACATCCCAGCCAACATGGGATTTATCTGGGCTATATGGGCATCAACTGGGCATGGGCTCAGAGTGGGCACATTGATGGGCTGAATGTGGGCCCCAGCTTGGATAAAGTTGTGGGCCCCGGTTAGGTTGCCCATTATTGTTTATTTGTGGGTCCTAGATGGCCCAGATTTGGGCTATATTAGGATATATTTATAGTTACATAATTTTTTTATGTTGATTTTATTTTCATGCAATTATGGGTAACTAACCTTAACAATTAAATAAATTGATTTGATTTTATGTATTTCATGTGTTTTTTTTTATATCATGAAGGATTATATCATAATTTACTGTGTATAACAATCCAAGACCAAGATTCAAGATTTTTATTTGTCACACACAATTATACGACCATTTACTTTTTGAATAATCTAATTTTATTTTATTTATAAGTATCTCAAAGGGTATTTTTTCCCCCTTATAATCTAAATGCACTTGTGTTATGCAGTCATTGCTTCATGCGATGACAGGCGTGCGTGTCTTCCCGCCCCTTCTCATTTGAAAAAAAACAAAAAAAACAACAACGGTTTGGTACTCACCACTTCAACACGGTCGGGCACCTCCGTGTCAATGGATACACTCTCTAATCTATCAAGGTAACTGTGGTGGGAGAAGCAAACGACAGACACAGTGGGCGTGGCGTCAGGCCTCGGAGAGGTTTTTATTAAACAAAAATATTAAAATAAAGTGTCCAAAGGGGAAAAAGTGTCCAAAATAAACAGGGGATCTGGTGTCCTCGTCGTGCTGCGGGGCTTGTGAAGGAGGGCAGTGTTCAGGAGGGAAGGGTCTAGGGAAGGGGCGGAGTCCGGTGGCCGCACGCGCTCCCCTCTCGGGTCTGGGAGCGAGTGGCGGCGGCTTCTTCCAGCGGTGACATCCTGCTCCTAGGCCCCCGGAGCTTCTGGGGGACTCGACGGCCCGGCATCCTGGCCCGTCAGCCGTCTAACGGGTGCGGCAGTCCTCCTACTCGATGCGCCCTTCCTGGACCCATGAGGACACCAGCGTGCATGCACGGGGAAGGGACCGGTCTCCCGAGGAGAGGCACAACTGCAACAGGGGAGGTAATCCAGTTCCGGCAAGCAGCCATCCGGTCCTGCAGCCATTCTCGGCGCCGGTCGGACCCGCTTGTCAGGCTGGCGGTACAAAGCGGCGAAGGCGAGGGATCGGGGGTGGGGAGGTGAATGCATATCTGTATATATGTGCATATGTGTGTATGTATGTATTTGTAGGCCTGGAGAGCCGCCACGCTGGCATTCAAATCAAGTTGTCTCAGTCCGCAGAATGTAAGGAGAATTGTCCAGAATGTAATAGCGACACAGCACGTTGCTATGGAGACAGCCTTGATCAGGACCCAGACAGAGTCAACAATCCGCAGGTGTCTGTGGAAGGGGGGAGGAACGCAAGAGCGTCTCACTGCAGTGCTCTTCCCAGGGTTGTTTTTCCAACAGCGACCTTGGCCGAGGCCAGTGCTGGTGTGAGAGAGCTGAAAGAAGATAAGATTGCGATTGTTTGGTCTTGGGGCGAGTAGCCGTATTCCAATTTTCACGGCTACTCTCTTTGTCCATTCTGGTCTCCAAATCCATCAATTTTTCTTTGCAAAGCCGTAAGCTTCTCCGTGATGGTATCCATATTGCGGTTAATAGTCTCAGTCTCAGTGCTGACCGCTCTGCCCACTGCTTCAATCATGATGGGCAGCCTTGTGAGGCTTTTGACAGCTGTACCCGTTTCCTGAATTTTTCGATAACCCAGGGCAAAGCCTAATCCAATCAGCAGAAGACCTGTTATCATGGTTCCGAATAGGTAGATGTCTTCAATGTCCTCCAAGGAGCCGCCAGACACACGACCCGCCACCTTTCCCATGCGTCCATCGTGTAGCCAGCTGCGAACGTCCCGCCAGGGCAGTCAGGTTCCCCCGAACCTAAACTTCTCGTCGAGAAGATGGTGTCAATTGCGTTGAGAGACCAGTTGATCAAATCCATGATTTTTCAGTTTGGAGAGCAGTGAAGAGAGAGTCTCTCAAGTATTAGACAATAGACGAGAGAGCAAAGCAGGGAGGGTAAGGGTAGGAGAGGAACGAAAAATGCGTCCGCCTTCATTGAGAGCCAAAGTAGATGGCTCTCAACGTAGCCCAAATGTGTGCGAAACATACACACACATATACCCATATATACAGACATTCCATTCAACCCCCCACTCCCGATCCCTCGCCTTCGCCGCTTTGTTCCGCCAGTCCGACAGGCGGGTCTGTGACCGGCGCTGAGAATAGCTGCTGGACCGGATGGCTGTTTGTAGGAGCTGCATTACCCCCCACCTGTTGCAAGTCGTGTGTCTATGGTGTATTGATTATGTGCTTTTGTTGCTGGGGTGTTTTTTCCTGTTCTCACACTGTACTCCCATAGGAACATAGTCTGGGGGTTATTTTTTTTTCTCCCCTCCTTCCTCATGTTTAAGCTGTATTTCTTCCTCAATTCCCTGTCTTCCTGTCCTGTCCACCCCCCTGTCATATTGTATTATATGTATGTTGTGTATGTATGGACA
The DNA here is from genome assembly GCF_936440315.1 of Barbus barbus. Taxonomy (NCBI): domain Eukaryota; kingdom Metazoa; phylum Chordata; class Actinopteri; order Cypriniformes; family Cyprinidae; genus Barbus; species Barbus barbus. The sequence goes on from NC_136720.1 coordinate 19,363,789, forward strand.
GGTTGATGGCTAATTTCGCTGGTACTTGTGACTAGTGACAATAAAGGGCTGCTACTACTACTACTACTACTATAAGGGTTCTGTATGTGGCCCCAATTAATAGAACCCATTTGGGACCCATGTGGGCCCATATAATGAAATCTACATGGACCCCACTTAGAGCCCACTATGAACCTATCTTGTGCCCTTATGGGCTAATACACATGGGGCCCAAGTGGAGCCGATGGACAAAATTGTATGGGTCCCATTTGGGTTGCCCATGCAGGGCCCAAGTGACAGCACATCAAAAACCCACATGGAAATGTTGGCTGGGATAGGGCTGCATGATTAATCATATTTTATATCCACTTTTCTCGATTAATTAAAAACAATCGTCATGATATTGGCCGGCTAATTATTTGTCCTGAAAATTAGTTTTTAATTTGGCATTTGCATTATCTTGCATTGCTAACAAATCTTGTCACTAGCGTTCATGCTTGTGGTTGCCAGAAGTGAGGAGATTATAAATCCCTAAAACAGAGCTTTTCTACTTTAAGGATACACTTCCTGCAGGTGTTTTACTTAATCTGTGCAATCTGGCAACCCTGTGCGCGTGCTGACTGATGGCGGAACAAACGCTGATAATATGAAAACATCTCTATTACATATGTAACCTTGGTTCCCTGAATAGGGAACGAGATGCTGCGATGACGTCATCGCTATGGGAACATTGCAGCATCTTGATCCTTATTCAGGGAACCAAGGTTACATATGTAACTGAGATGTTCCCTTTCATTGGTTCACTTCAATGCTGCGATGACGTCATCGCTATGGGAACACTATACCTTTACATAGCTGGAAGACCAAGGAAAGCGTCTGCTCAAGCAGATAAGCCCCGGGAGCCAGGAGCCGTCATCATGTTCAGATTGTAGAACTTGATGAAGGTGCTAGGAGAGGACAATCCTGCTGCACCACAGACATCTTTCATTGAAGACCCTTTGAAGAAGGCCTGAGAAGATGCCACTGCTCTTGTAGAATGAGCATGCACCCCTAGAGGTGAAGTCAAGCCACGCACCTCATAGGCCAGAGATAGACTCTACTATCCAATGTGACATTCGCTGTTTGGCGACAGCAGAACCTCTGTTCTTACCACCAAAACACACAAACAACTGGTCAGATCCATGCCACTGAGCTGTGCGGTCAACATAGATCCTTAGTGCCATCACTGGGCAGAGACTCAAAAGCGAAACGGAGTCGAAGCAACATTAGGAACATAATCAGGCCTAGGTTGCAGTAAGACTTTAACCAGCCCTGGGGCAAAGTCCATACATGAAAGGTTGATGGAGAGAGCCTGCAGATCCCCTACTCTCTAAAGGGAGGATAAAGCCACCAAAAGATCCATCTTGAGGATCAACAGTTTCTCAGACACAGACTCCAACGGCTCAAAAGGATGGCCTGTCAGTAGAGATGCTCCGATCAGCTGATACAGAGTACAGATTTCTTGTCATGATGATCGGCCAATACCAATGCCTGATTTTGATTAAAATAATAATGAAAAAAAAACATTCCTAAAAAAAACTTAGAGTAATTTGATGCAACTCATTAGGTTTAATTTAACATTGTCCAATATTAGAGAGAGGACAAAATAAATAGAAACATTTAAACAGCAACATCGAGAAGTCTGATGTAACTCATAAGGTTTAATACTGTCCAATATAAGACTGAAGAGAAAAAAGAAATAGAAACATTTAAACTACTGAAAGAACAAAATGGAGTAGTTCGATCACGGTTATATCCACGGTTGCTGCAGATAATCCGCGGGTTGCGTAATAAAAAAAAAATGCATGCGGGTGGATAAAATAAATCATAAATGATGTAAATATTAACTACATTTTTTCATCAGGCAGACGATTTCATTTGTGTGTTCACCTGATCGGGAAGGTACAGTGACATTCCAGATAAAGTTTGAAAAGAGTAAAGCCTGTGTTAATGCTATTGAGTAGGCTAGTATGACCAAAGAAGGTCTTTTTGTTTTATAATGTTCATTTAAAAGCAGCCCACGATCAGCATATTATGACGTTACTTTCGTTACTATAACTATAAACTATGATCAAAGTTCATCAGCATGCATTAATTAATCAAATGTTGTAGCAATAAAAAAAAAAATGCAACCAAATTATGTGCTGGTGCGACCAACTGAGAAAGTTAACCCCAATTTATACTTCTGTGTGGACCCCTCTATACCGTAAGCTGTGCGTCAGTTTTCATTTATACACTGTAAAAAAAAAAAGAAAGTTGAGCCAACTTAATATTTTAAGGCAACCAGCTTCAGCAGATTTTCTCAATTTGTTGTTTTAAGTTTATACTACAAAAAGTTGAGAATCTCCTACAAAAATAAGTTGTGAGAACTCAAAAATCTGCAGTGACAATCTAGTCTGCAGTGTCCATGGGCATGTTGCTTGTGAACCCGCAGTACCACGGCAAAAGCCGAAGAAGAAGCGGCTGGTCGGAGAAGCACTGCCGTGACGGCGGCAAATAAATCTCAAATCATTAAATCATTATTTAAAACTACAAAAAGGAGACAACAACGGAACAGGAAAAAATGGCATTCTTTCAATCTGCACAAGCACTTGTACGGCAGATCAACATTGTTTGATGCGAACAACTACTGATGTACAAAGCAAGGGATGGACTGGGACAAAAAATCGGCCTTTTTTGGCCCAGACCGGCCCACTACATACGATCAAAATACTACCCATCTTAGCACGCCCTTGAATATGTATACCAGCTCCTATTCCATAAAAGCACTAAAGCCATATAATAATAGGAAGGAAAGAGTGAGAGTTGACACATTAAAAACTTCAAAAAAGTGTAATTTATTAATATAATAAAACTATAATCCACATTGATGAGTCCTAAAACTATAGGCCTATACAGTCATGACATCCTGTGTATGTACCTGTGTGTTTGAGGGAGAAAGGGAAGAGACATGATAAATTGTTGATCAGATGATCACTGTTTCCCATAGTATAGCATTAAATAAACTGTAAACTTAGTCAAATTTGTAAACTCCTTGGATGAACATTTAAAAGCATAAGAAGGCATCCTGTGTGTGTGTGTGTGTGTGTGTGTGTGTGTGTGTGTGTGTGTGTGTGCGTGCAGTGGTGTATAAAGTACCCAAAAGCCATACCCAAGTAAAAGTACAGGTATATGATATTTAAAGTATATGATATTTATTGATATTTGAACACACTTAAGTATTGAAAGTAAAAGTACAAGTAAATGCAAAATGGAAAAGAAGCAAATAAATATATATATATAAAAAAATATTCATACAGCTTTAGTAGCAAGATTGTGTTCAGTTTTAACTCTTTCTTCCATTTTGTATTTTTGGGTAAGAACAGGAAGCACTTCATCCAGTACTTGGTGTCTTTCATTCCAACATAAGAAAACATTTCTGGAATCTGCATCTGAAATAGCATTAAGATTTATTTTAATATATATTTATTTACACAGTTTATGTATCTCAGAGGGGGACATGGATGCATTTAAACTGCAGTTACAGATGCATAAATAGGCCTAATGTTGTGTTTTTAACATAAAACGTTGAATACTGATATTTGAAATAATTTAAAACATGAAAAAAATGTGAAATTAAAACTGCTAGTAGGTGACAGCAAAAACTTTGGTGACAGAAAGTGACCATTAATGAGTGAGTCATTGAGATTCAACCGATTCATTCAAACGACTGATTCATTCAGGAACAGAGCATTTGACTGTGTTAATGAGTGAATCACTGAATCATTTATTCAATAGATTCGTTCAAAAAGCGGATTCATTCAATAAGTACACCGTCCATTGCTCAGAGACGCAAAACAGTGCTGTGTATCTTTGTTTGGAACTATTTTCGTTTGCAAAATTGAGCAAAAACAAGCAATAAGTTTAAAATGTAAGTCACTTATTGCTTTACTGAACTTGTATGAAATGATTATTAAATGTGTTCATGCTGATATCTGCAGAAAAACGGTACCCTTTGTGTGATATATAGAAGTTAACTATATTATATAAATATAAAAAACATACAGAAGCATTTTTGCCGTCTATAATTTAGAATGCCTGGAATTTTGAGTTGTAATACATTAATAAATCAAGTGCGTGCACTCTGTGTGTGATTTGATGATATAGCCTACTTGATAATGTCAGATCACACATCATTACAACAACACTTACCCTATTATTGCAGAAGAAGATACTGTATATCACACACCCCAGACTCGGCTTTGAGTGGAAAATGAATCATCCGCGATTGTGCGCGCACTTGTTTGCATGTATCAGAGTAAAAGTATACGTTTTAATTAGGAAATGTATCGGAGTAAAAGTAAAAATTGGCTGAAATATAAAAACTCAAGTAGGCTACAGAAACTCCCAAAAAATACTTAAGTACTGTAACGAAGTACTGTATTATTACTTTGTTACAATACACCACTGTGTGTGTGTGTGTGTGAGAGAGAGAGAGAGAGGGAGGGAGAGAGCCCAAAATGGGAGTTGTTTAAAGATGTGATTGGGTCAGCCCAATGTCAATTAAGAAAATAACCAATGGGCTGCTGATTAAATGTCTCATGGCCGGTCTGTCTGGGGGAAAAAACCCTAAACCGACTTTTTTTGACATCATTATGAAATACATTTAAATAAAATAAAAAATAATTGAAATAAATTTGGCCACTCAAACTCTCCTTCTCGCCATGCATTAGGACGATATAGACACATGTCCTCTTCCGGGCAGATTCATAACATTTTCTGTTGTTTGGAAATTCTTAATTATTGCCCTGATGGTGGAAATGGGAATTTTTCACTGCTCTGGCTCTTTTCTTAAAGCCACTTTCTAATTTGTAAAGCTCAATTATCTTTTGCTGCACATCAGAAATATATTTTTTGGTTTTTCTCATTGTGATGGGTGATTAATTTGGAATTTGGCCTTTGTTTTGTTTTCCCTCCTATTTATATTTCTGTGAAACAGGAAGCCATGGCTGGATAATTTCATGTTCATAATCACCCTGGAGTGCTCATAATTGTGAATATGAATGGGAATATACTTTAGAGATATTTTACTCATAAGAATTTCTAGGGGTACTAGTAATTGTGTACAACGTGTATTTGAGAAAAAAACAACATTTATTTCATAATGATATTTCCCCTCATTTTAAATTCTTATTCTCCAATGAAAGATAAGATTTTTCTATTTTTTTAAATAAAAGATCAAAAGGATTAACAATGCACATTTATTTCCACAGCCTGTGTTATTTTCTGACCACGTGTGTAAGTGTCTTTGGTCTTTTCTACTTAATTTAACACTTTACAAAGGTAATAAAGTAGGAAGTTGCAGTTTATATCTTTATATATCGATATCTTTATCATCCCTCCAAAACAGAAAAAACATCTTTCACAAATATCTGCATGTCTGTCTCTGCATTTGTAATGTATATAATGAGTTGTACTTGTAGGGCTATTAAAGCACAATAACCAGATCAGGGATGTAAAAACTCAGTCCTGGGGGGCCACTTTCCTGCAGGGTTTAGCTCCAACCCTAATTAAAATACACCTGAACCAGCTTATCGAGGTCTTACTAGGCATACTAGACACTAGGTGTGTTGAGGCAAGTTGGACCTAGACTCTGCAGGACACCAGCCCTCCAAGACCGAGCTTGGACACCCCTGGTCTAGACAGACACCCCCCCCCCCCCCCCCCCCCCCCCTCAAAAAAACCCCTGTGAATTTAGATTGATCCAGCACATTTCAGTTGTGTGATTTCAGTGGGGAAAAAAAAGTGAAAAACAGGTAATAGCTGTTTTGCTGTGGCTTTTACGGTCTTTACTCCCATGTTGTGGTTACAGATGAAGTGCAGCAATAGAAAGTTCTAAACCAAAGGTTCATAGGCTAATACTTTTATGATTAAAGCAAATCTGAATAACGCCAATGCAAGTACTCATTCAGGTTTTTTTTTTTTTTTTTTAAATTGGTCAACTCACACTGCTTCTGTTCTCTGCTGCTGCAATATTGGCAACCGCTAATTATTTCAGCAAAACCTTTGGCATTTTTTGTAAATTGACCATGACTGCCATGGTTTTTCAATTGAATTAAGACTTGCAAAGAGGCCTGATTGAATTGGGCAGTTTTTGAAACCTACCATCAAATGTGCACTTTAGGCCTAATTAAACGTAAAAGAAACATCCCACAGATGTTGCTGTAGCACTCCTGATTTTATTCTGACCTTAAAAATCATACAAGAGTCGTTTTAAACTAAATCCCACACACAAAGCTTATGTGTTCTTGGATAACTGCTGAAACCACCTTATTTAAAACACTTAATTTCTTAAATTGATCATTGAAAATATTCTCTTTGCTTAGGCTAATCTAGCAATAACAGATGGTGGAAGCACATCCGATTATTATATCATTACTGCTTTTCTGTAGATGGCATCAGCACAGCATATAGCTCTACAGGGTGGAGTTCAGAGTCAGACTGATGCTTTGCTTGTAAATGTCACTGAAAGGAGGTTAAAAATTAATTGTTTGTTAGTCTGTTAATAATATAATATATGCCATAATATGCCAGTGCCCTGAGAGTTATCCACTGTCTGTCATGTAGTAATCAGTTTTTTAAGTGTGGCAAAGAGTGTATTCTTTTCAGTAGCTTTAGGACAGCATAATCTCACGTACAGAACTTTGAAGACAAAAATTTAGATTCACATTCTATAGTACTCAGAAACGATGAACGTGTAGTACAGAATGCTGTAGCAGACAGTTAGCACACAGACTCTCTCTGTTGGCCACAAGGTGAACAACATGCTTATCTTCACTCAATGAGCATTATGGTTTTTGTGGGCTATCTGAAACCACTTGCGGAATTAGATAAATTTCACATTGGTTACAGGAATTATTTTTAAATAAAAATTTAAGCTAAACATTTAATAATCTAATTTTGATTAAATATTATTCATTTTTTTGAGTACGTGTCATGCTAACATATGTATACACTAATAGACATTTTTAGGATATTTGCAGTTATTTATCAGTGCTTTTATCTCATCTCTGCAGGTGTTTGGCTTTGATGTTGTAAATAAACTGGAGAGTTTCCTGCCTCCTGTATGCCTTATATTTATATATCTGTGTGTGTGTGTGTGTGTGCATCCCCTTAGTGAGGCGTCTTGATGTATGGGGAGGAGCAGTTCATCAGCACTGACATTGATATATATGGAGAAAATCAGAAAAGCGTCCTCTGATTTGTCACTGAAGTTGTTTGATGATTTCCTCTGTTGTGTCTAATAAGGTAGTAGCGAGTGTGATTGGAGGGTGTTGGGCTTCTTTCTCTCTTATTAAGGGTGCTGAGAGGATGCCTGTACTTCTGTATCATCAGTTTGGAGAAGCTTGTACTGGGTGTTGAGTTAATCATGCTGAGGATAATGGGAAGATGCCTGACACTCATTTTACTGTCTGCAGTTGTAATACTCATCACAGCTGGTAAGTACAGCATTTAAAAAAGACATCAGAGCCTACTTTCAGACATTAAAGTTACTTTCAGAAATATTGTATTTGTAAATTGCTTGTTTTAAATATTTGGATTATAATGTGGTGTATCAGATAATTATAAATTAAGTCACAATATGCTCTCTCTCTCTCTCTCTCTCTCTCTCTCTCTCTCTCGCTCATTTTCTGTGTTCAATATACAGACCCTGTGAATGTGAGGTTGGTTGATGGTCACAGTCGCTGTGCTGGTAGAGTGGAGGTTCTTCATAGAGGTCAGTGGGGAACAGTGTGTGATGATGACTGGGATTTGGCTGATGCTGCAGTGGTGTGTAGAGAGCTGGACTGTGGAGAACCTGTAGATTTTCTGGCTAATGCACACTTTGGACAAGGATCGGGACCAGTCTGGATGAGTCACGTCCGATGTGTTGGTTCAGAATCCACCCTGAAGAACTGTAGGTCAGGGGGATGGGGTAAAGGTCACTGTGATCATACTAGAGATGCTGGGGTCATCTGCTCAGGTAAACAGTCCCAAACCCTGTCATCACTGCAAATATGTTCCTCTTTATTAAAAACAATGTGTTTCATTTAATCATTTTGTCTAATTTTTAAAGTAACAAGTTAAATTTTATTTTTTTTACTTTACTTTTACTTTTTTTACTTTTTGGGGAAAAAGCACTTTCAGTAGTTTTGCCGTGGGTACTCTTTTACTCAATTTGTAATCACTAAAATGTACTTTTACTCTATTACTTTCAGTGTTGGCTTATTAATGCATTTACAAAAAAAAACTAATGAATATTTAGTTGATTTACTGATTCTTCTGTTTATTTGACTATATTATTTGGAATATGAGGTCATGACTCTATTTGACAATCACTGGGTACTACGAGTTAAGAGCGAATGCACCAGTGTGTTGGGCTGCCCACATTTTGAGCAGCATTTATTCTGAAAGAGAATATCCAGCATGACTTGAAGCCCTAACAATTTTAGTCTAGCCCCAATGATTTACCAAGGGGTTGAATGAAATTGAAGTGTGAGTTATTAAACAGCATGATAGGCTTAAACAGTGGTGAAATGTGACTGTTGTGAAAGTGGAGCTAATGTTAATGTTAAAGCATTTATATTTTAATACATTACTTGTCAAAAGTGTGGAACCATTATGATTTTTTACGTTTTTTTTTATTTGTCTTATTTCAAGTCTCTTATGCTTGCCTAGGCTGCATTTATTATGTTTTCTTTCTTTTTTTTTAAACTTGGTTTATCCACAGAGGCCATCTTTTGTGTAGCGCCAAGTGAAAAGATAAAATAAAAGTAACCTAGACCACTAGAGATGGATTGACCCAATAATGAAGACTGTAAAATATCCATCTGAGTGGATCTGAGTATCCATCCAATATCCATCAGTCCATCTGTCGGTTAAAGCATCATTGATGTTTGTTTTTGTTTTTTTAATGCAGTAGACAGTAAATTTAATATCTCATTCCTGTGTAAATGCACAGGGTAAATGCATTTATTCCACCTCTGTGCAGCAATAACCAGTAACATTTATTCACATTAATGATGCTCATTCATAGTTATAAATTTATATCCTTTAGCATCTTATTTATTTTATCTATTAATATTCTATTAGATTGTTATATAAGGGACATTTGATTAACATTCTAATTTATGTTATGATGTTATTTTCACATGTTAATTTATACTTATTGTCTGGCTCAAGCATTAATTATTGGTAAGAATAGAATAGAACAATGTGACATACTGTATACTGTATGTTTTGTCTCTTCATGCTTGTCATGTGACACACAACAGCCACAACAGCACTACATAACTTATAGGATTATGTTTTATTTTATTTTATTTTATTTTATTTTATTTTATTCTTTTTGATCGAAATATTCCCAAACATGTTAACTATATCATGAAATATCTATATCTATACTATATAGATCATGTTAGTACCAGATAAACGTGTCATGCCATATAATATTTGAAATATCACTGACTTAGCATTTAATGTGAACTTAATAAAAAACATTGTAAGTTACTAATTATAACACTTTCATTGTACAGAAATAGAGCAAAGAACATATACATTGTCAAATAATATTTTCACTGACTTAAATCTAGCCAGAGTTCAAGCACAAAAACTCCCCTTATATTCACTCAAGCTGTTTACACTTGTGAAATTAATTTTACATTTGTACGCACATCTGCACTTTGTTGTTTCTGATCAGAAAATTCACCAGAGAGCAGAATTCAGTCAGTGAGCGCACGCGCAATGACCAGTGTTTCAGTGATGACTCATCTGAATGCTCAAATGCTCTGCTTGGCTCAAAAATCTGAGGGGGTATGTGCCCCCAGTTTCAATGGGCATGACGCCTCTGTTTGGGCTAAATATTTTTTTCCCCTTCATTTTCCCCTGCGCACCACAGTTTTAGATTTCTTAATCAGTCAGGAATTTTCATGTTTCAATGTGTAGAAATTTGTAGATTTTTTTTATAGTCAGCCTAGTTCAGGGCACCATAATGTTTGTTTGGGACACAGTAATAATATGTAAATTAAAGCAGTCACATACTGTACTTTGTTGCATATCTTTGATGCTCTGCAAGGCCTGTACTGTAGTGATCTTTAGCTCCTGCTTGTTTAGGGAGCAAGTCCCCTTAAGTTTTTTTTTTCAGTATATAAAATTCATGCTCAATTGGGATGAAACAACTGGGTTTTTGAGGCATTATCTGTGTTTTCTTAGAAATCAGGCTGGTTGGAGGTTCTCGCTGCTCTGGGAGGTTAGAGATACTTCATGATCAGACGTGGATGTCAGTGTGTGACGCTGTCTTTGACCAGCAGGATGCAGAGGTTGTGTGTAGAGAGCTGGACTGTGGGGCTCCTGTACAGGTGCTGGGATCAGCTGCTTTTGACAAAGGAGATACTCAGATGTGGACACAAGAGATTCAGTGCCGAGGAAATGAATCTCAGATTCATATGTGTCCAAAATCATTCAGATTTACACCAAAATACAACTGTTCAAATAAAAACAGCGTTGGACTACTGTGTACTGGTATGTGTTGACAATTCAAAAGCAAAAATGCATTTAATTTTGATGAGTTTCCTTTATATATATATATATATTTTCTTTTCCACATGCATCTGCAGACCTAGTAAGTGTGAGGTTGGTTGATGGTCACAGTCGCTGTGCTGGTAGAGTGGAGATTCTTCATAGAGGTCAGTGGGGAACAGTGTGTGGTTATGGCTGGGATTTGGCTGATGCTGCAGTGGTGTGTAGAGAGCTGGACTGTGGAGAACCTGTAGATTCTCTGACTGATGTTGAATTTGGACCCGGATCTGGACCAATCTGGATGAGTGGTGCAATGTGTACTGGATCTGAGTCCACACTGAAAAAGTGTGGATCAACCACATGTGATTTTAATGGTGTGTGTCATGGTAAGAGTGCTGGAGTCATCTGTTCAGGTAACCTAAAACTACATTTATTAAATATAAAAAAAAGTAATGTATGTTTTCATTCATTCATTCTCAGTGGGTTTTTTTCAGGTGTCAGGCTGGTTGGAGTTTCTCGCTGTTCTGGGAGGTTAGAGATACTTCATGATCAGTCGTGGATGTCAGTGTGTGATGCTGCCTTTGACCAGCAGGATGCAGAGGTTGTGTGTAGAGAGCTGGACTGTGGGGCTCCTGTACAGGTGCTGGGAGCAGCTGCTTTTGACAAAGGAGACGCTCAGATGTGGACACAAGAGATTCAGTGCAGAGGAAATGAATCTCAGATTCACCTCTGTCCAACATCACCTTCACACAAAAACAACTTCTCTCATGAAAACAGTGTTGAACTAGTGTGTGCAGGTTAGAGCAGATTTCTTTTAGTTCACTAAAATGTTAAAAGTTATGACGCTGTTTTTTTTTCTCTCTTTGTGTGATTCTTCCCTACCACCCTATTTCTCCGTGTTTATACGTATTTCTTCTTCTGTTTTCAATATATAGACAGTGTGAATGTGAGGTTGGTTGGTGGTCACAGTCGCTGTGCTGGTAGAGTGGAGGTTCTTCATAGAGGTCAGTGGGGAACAGTGTGTGGTCTTGGTTGGGATATGGCTGATGCTGCAGTGGTGTGTAGAGAGCTGGACTGTGGAGAACCTGTAGATGCTTTGGATGGTGCTTATTTTGTACCAGGATCAGGAACAATCTGGATGAAAATTGCATTTTGTACTGGATCAGAATCTACACTGAAGAACTGTGGATCAGTAGATTCAATTTCCTATGATTGTAATCAAGATAGCGGTGCTGGCGTCATCTGCTCAGGTGGGTTGCTCTAAAGTTCAGTGTCTTGCTAAATATAAAAAAGGCATGTGGAGCACTAATGATCTACATTCCTTATATTTTTAGTCCCAAATTTTATACTGATTTTCTTTTAACAACAAAAATAATCTCAGAAGTGGTGATTTAATGATCGACTAATCTCATAGAGTCGGACCACTGGCATAAACTGCCTACTTATACTGGAAGAGCTCATTACATGAACCATATAAACCAAAGCTCATTTATTTTTACATGAAATTTAGTGGTGGGTAAACATGCAATTGATGATGTCACAATAATATACTCTTATCCAGATCCAACTAAACCAATAATCAGTTCTTCCTCAGATCTTGTCGTACCAGCCCAGGACCAGTAAACACTTTTTTTCCTGGCATAAATACATAAATGTGCATTCTAACTCCTTGAAGTTTCTTAAAGCCTGACAATCAGATATGAGCTTGCAGTTTTGACAATTTTAATTTTTTTTTTCCTTATTTTTTTTTTTCTTTCAGTAAATTGACTGTGGGTGTCCATGGGTGTGCCAACTATGGTCAACCACTAATAACATTATTTCTAATAATTTACTTTATGTCGGTAACAAACAATTTATAGCCTAATGTTGATCTTAGATCAATAGTTCATGTACATTAAAAAAATGAAAATATATATAAATGTTTCATAACATTTGTTAATTATCTGAATGTACATAAAATAATGATCTGTAAGCATTTTTTTTATCTTATTACCAAAGTAGCTTTTGTTTTATTTTAGATAAATGGTTTTTTTTTTCTGTAATTTATTTCTCTCACTTCTTAAGGTGTCAGGCTGGTTGGAGGTTCTCGCTGCTCTGGGAGGTTAGAGATACTTCATGATCAGTCGTGGATGTCAGTGTGTGACGCTGCCTTTGACCAGCAGGATGCAGAGGTTGTGTGTAGAGAGCTGGACTGTGGGGCTCCTGTACAGGTGCTGGGAGCAGCTGCTTTTGGCAAAGGAGACACTCAGATGTGGACACAAGAGATTCAGTGCAGAGGAAATGAATCTCAGATTCACTTCTGTCCAGTATTATCACACAAGCACGACTGTTCTCATGATGATCACCAGGGGCTTCTGTGTGCTGGTAAGAGTTGGATTAGCATGAGAGTAGTCAGTAGTTTATGGTGCCCCGCCACCCCAACACCCTCACCCCATCTTACAAGAATGAATTAAAATACATAATATATAACCCTGTAATATTGTGTTGTACTGAATTGGCCAAATTGGTGCTCCCAAGGCATCTTTTCAATAATTTAAAACTGAATGTTTTTGTTTCTCAGTGAATATATACTGTCCCTGAAGGAATTTTTATCTTGTTTATTTATTCTGAAATGTTGTATTTTGCTTAATAATACTACATTTTGGATAAATTAATAATCATTGACCCAGTTTACTAAAGTATATACATTACAAGTAATCACCATGAATGAGATACATCAGCTATAAATAAGAAGCAACTGGTGAGATGAGTCAGTAAAATCAGGCATTAAAGTAATTTATCTCATTGTTTTAAAGGGCTGTTTAAGTTTGTAAAAATATTATCAGAGATCCAAAGCCACAGTGTGGCTATCTCTGCACTACTGGGTTTCATCACAGCATTCAGTTTCTAAAAAAGGACCACAAAATTTTTCCATATGCTTTGTATTTTAAGTCTAATAAACTGATAAAATAGGTTTGTTTGAGGAACACAGGTCAACATTTATCTGATTGCTCACATTACTGGTAGTTACACCCCTGAGGATAATAACTTTTAAACATCAATGGAATTCTTTTCATTCCTTCACACTGTTTTGTTTCTTTTGTTTCTCTCATTCTCTGTATTCCCCTCTCTCTTAGATGTAATGAATGTGAGGTTGGTTGGTGGTAACAGTCGTTGTGCTGGTACAGTGGAGGTTCTTCATAGAGGTCAGTGGGGAACAGTGTGTCATGTTTGCTGGGATTTGGCTGATGCTGCAGTGGTGTGTAGAGAGCTGGACTGTGGAGAACCTGTAGATGCTTTGATTGATGCTCATTTTGGTCAAGGATCAGGACCAATCTGGATGAGTTTTGTATTATGTACCGGAACAGAGTCTACACTGAAGAACTGTGGATCAGCAGGGTGGAATAAACCTTTCTGTACTCATAAAAACGATGCTGGTGTCATCTGCTCAGGTAAATAACACTAAACCTTCAAAGCATGCAACACTTTCTAACCCTTTTCTCTTGATTCATGATATGTAAAACACCTAAAGAATGCTTTCAATTCGAACTATCTATCTATCTATCTATTAGGGATGTCAATTATAACATTGAACTGTTTGGTGCAACATCCATGTTTCAATACGTACTTGTGAATTGCAGTTTTTTGGTCCCCACTTATAACGTGCATTTGAAAAAACAATGCTCCAAACATAAATAAATTGCAATGAGAAGTGTTTCTAAACCTGTTGCCTAACAAAAAAGAACATATTTTTACTTCACAACATCAGTCAAGAAATAACTCCCTTTTGTGATCTGATATGGCTTCTTATCACAGAATGAGGACGAAAATATTTTACCTGTACTGTAATAAAGGCTTAGAGATTAGCAATGGATTATAAATATACTTAATTATTATAAAAACATACTCGAGATGGCTTGAAGAACAGAGATAAACTAAACTTTGTGGCAGTCCAGTGTTTATTGTCTTTATCTTTCAAAACGTTTCTATTTTTTTAATTCAGTGAAAGCTGGATGCCTTTGTCCATATTAGTGATTTCCTGGAGCGGCATCAGTTCTATCACTTCTGTGATGCACATGTAGAGTTTCTGCCCAAGGGCGCAGAGCACTTTTTTTTCTTTACTGAAGCGAGGTCCCGAGTGGGGGTAGTTGATGGATGAGGGGGGTTCAGCTGCCTTGCACCCCATAGAAATCTAATCACTAAATCATTCCTCCACACTGACAACCTATCAATGTCAGAGTGAATGATGATATGACAGCTACATACACTTGAGCATAGAGGGCTGTCATCCAAAACTCTTGTAGAAAAGACAAAACAACTGAAAATGGGCAGTTGAGTCTTGGCCCTTTGAAGTGCAACAATTTTTGAAGGCTCTCCACCTATGAGTGTAGAGACGTCTTGTAAACAGAGCGCTTGCCTTTGACATTGTCTTCAGCACTTGATGTGACAGCGAGTCTGACGTCAGCAAGCTCAGTTGAGAGGCCAGATGCACAGATTCCATTAATCTGGGCTGGATGCCAGACTAAGCCGCTCGCTTGAGTGGGGATCTCTACAAAACGAAATTAGCCATTCAGGTCCAGAGAATGAGGGCTGCATGTGCCCTATGCCTCGAAGCATGTCTGCCCTGCGATTGAGATGACCGGGGAGACTGACAGCTCAACAGACAAGAAGCACTGGTCTGCCCATGTCTACAGGCTCATCGCAAGTGTGAGAAGAGGGCGAGAACGGGAATTGCCTTGGCGATTTATGAACGCCATGGCCGCCATGTTGTATTAGAATTAGGGCCGGGACTTTATCGCGTTAATTTAGATTAATTAATTACACAAAAATAACGCGTTAATTTTTTTTAACGCATTTTAATCGCACTTATTTTTGCACCACGGAACGTTTCTCACTGGATGAGTTTCGGCGGACCGATTATACTGGAGCACCAACTAGCGTTCAGAATTCCAAGAACGCAAAGAACGGACTTGCGTTCTCGTGGAGACCGGTCTTGCCAGGCTTCCTTGGAAGAACGAACTCGGAAGGACGCGAGAACACAGAACACATGTACTGCGTTCCTGCTTAACTGACCGCATAGTCTCAGCATAAGAAACGGCCAATGAACAATAAATATTACAAAATGTCATAACTTATTAAAACATTTCATACTATTATAGATATTACTTTCATATAATTGTATTGTTTTATTTTACAGCGTTATATGTTTTACTGTTCAGATTCATTTTAATATGCCAATAAAAATGCAGACTTTCTCCGGGTCTTATAACTTTATTAAAATTAACCAAAACAAAACGATAAATGTTTACTTTCAACTTGAAGAGCCGTTAAGTATTTGTGAGAGCGACTTTAAAGCTTACAGGCTTCCGTACACCGGCCACCCACAGCGTTTTCTGGGATTTCTAACGGCTCGATTCTCTCAAGTCTGCACTCGATGCATCCTCAGTTTCAAGAACATATCCGGGCACTTTCATGCATCCTCTGTACTTGCGTTGTCATTCTATATATATCTATGCTTGCGTTCTTGAGAATTAGAACTGAACTTCGACGGTTAATGACGACGTAGAACGAGAACACAAGGACGCAAGATCGCTGAAGAACGCATACCTCATTTCATAAATGAGCTTAGAATTATTGCTTCTTCTCTACATACACTTGAAAGTAATAAAGCTATTACATTAGCTAATTTTTTCAACCAATTTAGTGACTCATAATATATTGTAACCCCTTCTGTATTTTCTTTTTATTTATTTGTTTTATTTATTTATTTAGTTTATTTCTAAATCATATTTAATTATTGATGTTAATGATGTACAATGTAAATAACTTAGTTGTGTCTGCCTTGTATCTGAAATTGTGATTTTTTTCTATGTCTTAAGTTTGTTCAGTTAAAGCCTATTTTGCTTGTACATTTTTTGATTTTCATAATAAAAAAAAAAAAAAAAACCCAGAGAAAAATTCAGCAAGAATCCAAAAAAAAAAAAAAAAAAAATAGCTGAAGAACGCATATTGAGAAACAGCCAAAAACAAACCGCAGTGAACATGGACGGGATGGGAAATGTAAAAATCCATATAAAAAAAAACTTACTTCTCACTGTTCTCAGGTCAAATATTTATATGCGATTAAAATGCGATTAATTTCGATTAATTAATTACAAAGCCTCTAATTAATTAGATTAATTTTTTTAATCGAGTCCCGGCCCTAATTAGAATATAAACGATTCTACATGTTCTAATGAATATAGCGGCACAGCACTGGTGCATATCATAGGAAGTCAGTGAGAGCACTGGAGTTTACAGCAGTTAGTATAGACAAGCACTACACTCTGCTACAGTAAACAACTGCTTAGCTGGTGTTTATACAGTGATACATTATAAACTCATGAAGGCTGAAGCTGGCTGCCTGGCTGCTTTGTACACAACAGCTCGCCGCTGGGTCAGGGGAGATGTTTATATGATTAAGTAATTGGCTGGAGTAATTTGCTCTCTAGCATGAAAAATGCTACACTGACGTGGGGCACCGTTATATATTGTGTGAGCCAGTGTGAACTCGACACCTCATGCTCCAAAACAGGATGTCAGTGCTTGTTCCTCAGCTGCTTGAAGAGAGCAGGTGAGATGGTTTTTATTTGGACAGGGGGCAGCTGTGGAAGGGCTAACTAAGCCAGGAATTCTGACACTCACAGCATCGCAATGTGGGCAGTTAGGGCCCTCAGTGGCGGCTTCTGCGTGAGTACGGCCAGACAAAATCAGAATCGGAATGAGCTTTATTGGCCAAGTATGTTTACGCATACGAGGAATTTGTTGTAGTGACAGAAGCTCCACAGTGCAACAGAAAGACAGCAACAGGACAGGACACAGATAACAAAAGAATAACAACAATTAACCAAATAGGCAATGTACAAAGCAGCAAAAACACAATATATAATATAGACAATTATGTGTGTACAGGTCTGATATGTGCAAATTTGAAATGAAAAACTAAGTATGTGTGGTGAATAAATGTATAATAGAGTTGTGTGTTCCAAGTTTAGTGTCAAGTGTTCGTGAGATGGATTGCCTGAGGGAAGAAACTGTTCCTGTGTCTGGTCGTTCTGGTGCACAGAGCTCTGTAGCGTCAACCAGACGGTAACAGTTCAAAGAGGGAGTGTGCTGGATGTGAGGGGTCCAGAGTGATTTTGCCAGCCCTTTTGCTCACTCTGGATAAGTACAGTTCTTGGAGAGTGGGGAGGGTTGTACCAATGATTCGCTCAGCAGTCCGGACTACCCTCCGTAGTCTTCTGAGGTCTTGCAAAAGATGCAATGTTTAATCTGACGGAGATACCGATGGGTCCCACACAGATTGGGCAAACCTAAAAGATCCATTCTCCACTGGAACGTGTAAGGGGATCAGCGAAGTGTATTCCATAATTCTCTTTGGCGATGAATCAACGGCGAAGACTTAAGCATTTACAATGAAGGAGAAAGATTCTGATAAAATGCCACTCAGCGGCACTTATATGTGACCGTGGACCACAAAACCAGTCTTTTCAAAAGTGAGATTTATACATCATCTGAAGGCTGAGTAAATAAGCTTTCCTTTGATGTATGGTGTGTTAGGATAGGACAATATTTGGCAGAGATACAATTATTTGAATATCTGGAATCTGAGGGTGCAAAACAATCAAAATATTGAGAAAATCACCTTTAGTTGTCCAAATGAAGTCCTTGGCAATGCATATTACTTATCAAAAATAAAGTTTTGATATATTTACGGTAGGAAATTTACAAAATATCTTCATGGAACATGATCTTTACTTAATATCCTAATGATTTTTGGCATGAAAGAAAAATCAATAATTTTGACCCATACAATGTATTTTTGGCTATTGCTACAAATATACCCGTGTGACTTAAGACTGGTTTTGTGGTCCAAGGTCACATATAGGGCGCTTTCCCACCCCCTCTTCATGTGCTTGAGCAACATTGGCCATTGCGATGCAATGTGGTTAAGCCAATAAAAAGGTATTTCCCCAAAGCGTCAGCTTACGTTGTGCGCAACGCCAAGAGACCCTCTCGAAAGGGAACAAGACATTACATGTGTTTCTAGCACTCAATAATGGCCATCCATCCTATTCTGGGTAAAAAAAATAGGAAAATACTTTTCACAAAACAAATTTGAGGCAGATGATAATTTGTGCTTTTCTCTGGTGTACAGAAGTGTAAAGAAGTAATTTTATGGCAATTTGTTTAAAAAAAATTATTCCTACTGTCTATCTATCTATCTCTCTGAATGTCTGATTCCAACAAACTGTCTTGTTATAATGTATTGCCACTTAAGTGCTGGACAATCTGGAGAACAAAAATCTACAGTGATTGTTTTACTGCATTTTCACAATGAATTCAATAATTCACCCATGATCAATGCCAGGCACTACTTTTGTGCAATACAAACAGGTAATAAACACTCCAGACTTGCTGCTGGACCTCATCTGTGTGCTGGGAGATTAGAGATACTTCATGATCAGACGTGGATGTCAGTGTGTGATGCTGCCTTTGACCAGCAGGATGCAGAGGTTGTGTGTAGAGAGCTGGACTGTGGGGCTCCTGTACAGGTGCTGGGAGCAGCTGCTTTTGACAAAGGAGATACTCAGATGTGGACAGAAGAGATTCAGTGCAGAGGAGATGAGTCTCATATTTCATTCTGTTCAGTATCAACATACAATCACAGCTGCACCAGTGACAATAACATGGGCATGATATGTTCTGGTAAAATATCAATATTCAGTGTCTCTTAATTTATATTTAATATATTATATATTCTGCAGCATTATAGCAGCATTATACTGTATCTTAACTTCTTTATTCAGGTTACACAAAAGCCAAACTGATGAACGGTTCAGACTCTTGTTCTGGAAGAGTGGAGCTTCAGTTCCTCAATGAGTGGGGCACAGTGTGTGATGCATGCTGGGATATGAGAGCTGCCAGTGTTCTCTGTAGACAGCTGAATTGTGGGATTGCTGTGTCTGTTGTGGGATCAGGCTGGTTTGGAGAGGGAAGTGGTGAAATCTGGGCTGATGTGTTTGATTGTGACGGGAATGAAACAAAACTCTCAGAATGCTCCATCTCTTCATGGAGTCGAGCTGAATGTTCTCATAGACGAGATGTTGGAGTCATCTGCTCTAGTGAGAGGATTTTATTGAGCAAAAATGTTGAATACATACTGCAATATCTTGCAACATCTTAGTAAAATTCCACATCTCCTCAGATTCCTCTCTGGCTCTTCATGATGGTCTGGTGCGGTTGTCTGGAGAGAGACAGTGTGAGGGGGAGCTGGAAGTTTTCATCCATCAGGTCTGGAGGAGAGTTCTGCTGGACTCCTGGAGTCTCACTGAATCCTCTGTGGTCTGCAGACAACTGGGCTGTGGCTCTGTGCTGAACTTCTACGGCTCCTCTTCATCCAGTCCTGAACACAGTCATGAGTGTGTGACGGGCTTCCAGTGCTCTGGGAGTGAAGCTCATCTGGGGAACTGCAGCTCTCCACAAACTCTCAACTGCAGCTCCACACAACAGCTGTCAATCACCTGCCTTGGTGAGAAGAACAACATCTGGACAGATTCATCAGTTGTTAGTGATCAATAATGTGTTTATCTTTCTCTGAATATCAGGTCGCGGGTCCATCAGGCTGGTGGGTTCTGGGGGAGACTGTGCAGGGAGGCTGGAGGTTTTTCACAGCGGCTCATGGGGGACAGTGTGTGATGACTCCTGGGATATTAAAGATGCCCATGTGGTGTGCAGACAGCTGCAGTGTGGAGTGGCCCTCAGTAACCAGCAGGTACCAGCCTGGTTTGGTCCTGGTTCTGGACCCATATGGCTGGATGAGGTGGAGTGTGAGGGGAATGAGACGTCCCTGTGGAGCTGCTCTTCTCCAGGCTGGGGAAAACATGACTGTAATCACAAGGAGGATGTAGGAGTCGTGTGCTCAGGTAAAGACTAGATTGCTGTATTTTTAATTAAACATTTTGGGATTTTAAAATAATATTTGCTTTAATTTCCTTTAAGAGTTTAAAGAGATCAGGTTAACAGAGGGCTGTGAAGGGAATGTGGAGGTTTTCTACAATGGATCATGGGGTAATGTGTGTTGGAACCAGATGGACAGAGACACAGTGAGTCTGATCTGTCAAGAGCTGAACTGTGGAAGATCTGGTGTTTTGTCTGCTTCTACACCAAGATTGAAATCATCCCGTAACTGGCTGGATAAAGTAAAATGTCGACCGCATGATTCAAATCTGTGGCAGTGTCCATCTTTACCCTGGGGACAGAATAACTGCAATGAAGATGAAGTCACTAAAATCACCTGCTCAGGTAAGACTGATGCAGAAAAATACAAGATTAAAAATATACTTATGTCTCTCTCTCTATGTGTGTTTTGTATACATACGTATATACTGTGTGTATATATATATATATATATATATATATATATATATATAAAATATGTATAGATATATATGTGTATATATATGTGTGTGTGTGTGTGTGTGTGTAGAGAGAGCAAGAGAGAGATTGATACTAATAATATATATGAAGAGTTCAGATGCAAAAGCCTCTATAAGTGCCATCTGAAATGTTCTTCTAAAATGAGCATTTTTATCAGGCTCCAATATTTATGTTTGATTATTTTGCTTTAATTGCATAGAATACATTACATAACATTACAATACCTATAATTGCCATAAGAGTGAAATTACTGAACCTAAACATAGGAGCCTGATAAAAATGCTCATTTTAGAAGAAAATTTCAGATGGCACTTATAAATTTATGAACTGATTACAGAACAGAAAAGCCATGAGTCCCTTCGAAGCTATCTGACATGGTCCTCATCTCCCCACCAGAAAAAGAGTTCAGGTAAGTTTAACTTGGGGAAAAGAACTTCATAATAGCCTATGTAATGTATGTGCAGGGACGCATTAATGCACGGGCTTCAAGGGGCTGAAGCCCAGGGGCCTACACTGGAAAGGGGGCCCACTGGCTGCAGGGAAATTATATTTTTCAAAATAATTATTTATATGGGATATTGCAGCAGTGACAACAGCATTCTGTAAACAAACTCACACACTCAATTTCAGCGAAGCCCTGGCCGTAGTTGCCTATATAGTGAATGATTCAGTTTAGGTTACCCCCACACAGTTTATGTAGTAGGTATGTTCCACGTGTTCCGCCGATATACTGTAAGCGGAATGCACAATCAATGCATTTGCTTATTTCGCTAGTAAAGTAATGTTAGCCCAGCACAAAAGTGTCTGTATGTTAACATGCAGATTAACAAGAGAAACAACACTTCTGTGTGAAAGAAACTGGATCGGACAACTTTCTGTAACGTCATACAGTGCGAGTTCAGTAACTTGCGTGCCGTGGATGTAATCTGTGTCAATTGAAGGTTTTAGATTAAGGTGCTGCTTCAAAATCTCTATTTTAAATCCAGGGATGGAAAAATAGGAATCGTCCTATTGCTGTGATCATTAAAGTTTATACGGCTGTGATTTAATTAATTAAACGCGAGCACGGCATCTTTTTAAAATAAAAAGCCGTTAGCAATCACCAAACAGCCCATGTTTATGCCAACATGTCGTGTTGTTTCGTTCTACTGATGATGAATAATAAATATTTTGTGTGATTTATGGGGTTTAAATCATACCTGTAAACTCACATTTCTGCCAGGAAAGTTTTGATGGCATTTTCTTTTCATATTACCTCCGTATAAAGCCTGTAATAACGTAGTGTTTACTTTACTTTAAGTGTTCTGGGGTAGGGGGGCCTGCCTTAATGCTGTAGCCCAGGGGCCTCTGGTTATCTTAAGGCGTCCCTGTGTACGTGTGTACTGTAATTGTGTTCTGGGGACAACAGCAGGATTTTATCTCTGCATACTGTATACGCCTGACCACACATGTACAGTACCCCTTGAAAGTGCTTATGTTCTGACAGCAATCTATTGTCAATTAAGGTGTTGTTTTGTCTGTGCGTGTGTTTTAGATCATGTTCCTCTCAGACTGAGTGGAGGGGAGGGCCGGTGCTCTGGGAGGCTGGAGGTGTATCATAACGCTGTGTGGGGCTCAGTCTGTGATGATCAGTGGGACATCAGTGATGCTCAGGTGGTCTGCAGGCAGCTGGGTTGTGGAGCAGCACTAAGGGCTGATGGGAATTCAGTCTTTGGTGCTGGTGAAGGTGTTGTGTGGCTGAACAGAGTCGAGTGCAGAGGGAATGAGATTCACCTGTGGGACTGTCCTCTCTCCCTGAAAAACCACACTGACTGCTCCCACAAAGAGCACGCTGGACTCACCTGTGCAGGTCACAGAAAACACTGGGGAATATTACTTATTTGATCACTTTAGTGCCAAGTGATGTTTGTGTCTTTAAATCATTTACAAATTAAATGTTTTTATATTGCCAGATTTGTCAGTGTCCACTACTCCTGCCACATCAACATCAGTCTCTCCTTCAGTGAGCTCAACATCAGTCTCTCCTCCACAAACTCCTCCAGCAGCGTCTCTCTCTGTCCCCCCAGTGCTTGTGATTGTACTGGGAGTTGTGCTCTTACTGCTCTTAGTGCCACTGCTTATACTGATTCAGCAGAACAGAGTGATGAGGAGAGGTAGGAGAGATCCAGAGACTGTCATATTGTGTCTTATTCAGTGTGTGATCAGTCATGTGTTGTGAACTGACAGCAGGTTTGTCTGTCTACACTCACAGCTCTCTCTAAGAGGAGACACAGGACGACGACTGAGGCCGTTTATGAGGAGATTCAGTACAAGCCCATAAACAGACACAGTACCCTTACTCAGAGGGGTGAGTAATTGTCATAGTGTCAGATGTGTTGCGATCAACAGGGTAATCTCTTTATTCAGAGGGGTGAGTGGAGTAAATCACACTGATTCTTTTGTGGGACGTTTTGTGCATTGGAATGATATAGGGTTATATAGTGTTAGCCTATATGATCCAAAAAAATGGGGGATTTTGGCTGATTTGTGATTGTGATCATGTGTCTGATGTTTCTACATCCCTAGTAACAGGAAGTGTCCTTTCTAAAGAACAGCATTCTGGGTATGAAGATGTTGATAAACTTATTTCAGGTTAGAAGGCTCAAGTATATAATAGTATAATAATTCTAAATACAAAAACATGCATGTTAAAATAAATTTTTAACAATTACAATTTATCGACTTTTTTTAGCACAAACTTCAGTAGGAGTCACACCTGACTACTATAATGACAACACCACCACAAAAGGCCCATCAGGTCAGTGAATTTGTAACCAATCATAGGATTTCACTTAATTCAATTACCTGTTTGGCTTGTGAACAGTACACTTAGTCCCTGCTAATTTTTTCTTTGCTACTGCATAATTTAAAAGAGCAACAAATGACACCAGAGGATTATGATGATGCGATCACTGCTGGTTGGAAACATCGTGCTACAGGTTTACTTCTGTTAATTATTTCTACATTTAAGCACGATTTATATGATTTCTAATTACACATGTGTACTAGAGATGCACCGATTGACTGGCCAGGGACCAGAATCAGCTGATATTCCGCTTGATTGTCCCGGACCGGTGACTGGCCAGTTTCATGTCTTGCCGATTCCAAGCATTTCCATTTTGACATTACAGCTACACTCACAAACGTCATTGTCATTGTCATGGAAGTTCTTCACTGCGAGTGAAAAAAAACACACAGTTCACAATTCATAATATGTGCAATGGGGCTCGATTAACGCTTGTCTGGGACAAGTAGTTTTTTTTTTTTTAAAGAGAATTTTGCTTGCCTGACCGGACAAAAAGCCTGATTAAAACATCAATAGCAAAAACAACTAGGGAAGCACTGAAACTTGGCCACCAAAAATGTTCAAGCGAGAATGATTGTGACTTTATTGCATTCAGTGTTACAGGAGACTGATAATGTATTGATGTTGTGGCAGATGAGCCTTGCGCAGCCTGTCTGAGTGAGAGAGAGACTTGTGCAGAAATCAAAACAATATGAGCGCAACAGCACACACAAAGTAACTCAGAGAAAGTTATAGATGGATACTGCAGTAAAAAAAACAAAACATTTATAATATAGGATATAGGCAAGCAACATTACATAACCCAGATGTTTCCCCAAATATCAGCATGATTGCAATGTGACATTGATTTTATACAATAGCAATTCAATAAACAATAAGTTAAAATTAAGTAACTTAAATTTTAGACACAATATTGACTGTTTACTCAGTTTTGCTAATGAAAATAGTTCCAATCAAAGCCACAGCAGAACTGCTGTGTGTCTCCGAGCAATGCACAGTGGTGTTTTGTTACTGAAAGAATCCATTATGAATAACACATTTAATCGCTTTTATTTTTGTTCACATTGTTTTTAATCATGCACTTACAGGACGAGCATATAGGCTTATGCATTTATTTTGAAGAGAACTGATGAACAGAGACTGTGCGTCACTTTCATGTTTAACACCACACCCCGCAGGGACAGCGGAGACCACTAAAAAGAAAATATGCCAGGGTTGGGGAAAAAAAAAAAAAAAAATTCCCGATTTTAATAGATTCTCATTTTTATGAACAATTATTTATACTTAAAGGGTTAGTTCACCCCAAAACGAAAATTCTGTCATTAATTACTCACCCTCATGTCGTTCCAAACCCGTTAAGACCTTCCTCTTCGGAACACAAATTAGGATATGTTTAGCTCTCTGATCCTCCATTCAGAGCAAGGATACGATCACGATCAACACACAGAAACCTAGCAAGGACATTGGTAAAATAGTCCATGTGACATCAAGGGCTCAACCGTAATTTTATTAAGCTACGAGAATACTTTTTTTGCACAAAGAAAATAACAATTTATTCAGCAATTCTTCTCCCCGAGTTACCGTCTTCCGCCATTTTGGAGAGTATCCCAGAACATAATCAACGTAATCAGAGCTGTTTATGTTCTGCGTGTGCGCGCTTTCTACTGAACGTAAACAACGCTGATTACATTGAAGTCCTTAGGGTTGGGAATCGAAAATGGATTCCAATTTCAGAATTGGATACTTGTTGTAAAATTAAAATTCCGCCTCAGTTCTTGTGTGCGCTTCTTTTTCTTTCTTTTTTTTCATCTGTGAGGACCCGACCTAGCGATCTGCCAGGACCTTGCTCGCTAATCTAAGTGCTCTAAAGTTTGGCTACATTTGCGATCAGAGGCCGAAAAAGCTAAGTATAATATTTGTGATAAGCTAAACAAGTTGCAAGAGAGGTGTCACCACCAACATGACAAAAGCACTTTATTTTAACCGATTTTTTATATGAAACAAAGTATCAGATTTCAAATTCTGTCCATTTCATTAGGAAATTTAAGCAATAAATACCATTTTGGTGCTTTTTAATGTTGCGTGATATTGTTGTAGTTTACAGTGGGTACTCGTCTGTGCGTAAATCAAACACATAGTAAAAGACTCATGACAGGTTATTTTTGTTCTGGAGGCTGACAATTCCATGCTCTGCTGCCACACTGGAGCGCACTCGCCACCAACTGGACAGGGGTGGAAATTACAGTTACAAGTTTACAATATCACCTTCAGTGTAATCTGTCAAAGTGATGGACGGCCTTCAGATTTTTCCATATATATATATATCCCTTTGAAAAAAGTAGATATGCTTATAGTTTTTATAAAGAAAATTAGGATGGGCAAAAATCGGTATCGGCAGGCACACTTGCAGAAAAAGGAAATCGGAATCGGCTAAGAAAATTGCAATCTGTGTATAGCTGCACTGGTCTAATGAAATGATAGCCACGCTTCATACAGATGTCTTTGCTGTTTATTTGTGTCTCTCTCTCTCTCTCTCTTTCCAGTAGACACCTTGAAAACTACAAGAAATAAAACATAATGTTCAAAATATGCATTTCTCACAGTCCTTTTTCTCAGTCTCTCATTCAAATGTCAGCTAATATGCAAATGAACATGTGCGATAAATCTGAATCCAATGACATCGCTATTAACACAACATCGTTTTACATAAGCTGATACAAAACAACATTATACACAAATGCAACATATTTAAAGATGAATTACCGTGTGCGCCCTCTTAGACCATGCAGATAAAATCTTTTTCAGGTTCTGCCTCATTAGCGTTTTTTCTGCTTACATGTTAGTTCAACCCATAATGCAATGGTCCCGCGCTCAACATGTGACCTGTTACGCATTTCTTTCTTAAAGAACCCTTAACTTTAAACATTTCAGTTAAGTATTTCAAACGATGAATGAACTCAAATGAATATGAATATACAATTAAGCATGTACAACTCTGAAAACATGTCTTTGACAGATACACTGTGCATCTCCAAATTTTGTACTTTTAATGAATGCATTTTATTTTCTATTATTTTACTGAAGAAGAATTATCAGAAAACTATGATGATGTCATCACTGTACAGCAGTTCTTCGATGTTCAAACAGGTGTGGATTTTAAAATATACCTTTCTAAATTAGAATTTTTTTCCTCTTGTTTTCTTCCAATCATAATAGCAAAGACAATTGTACGTGTAATTAATGTTAGCCACATTTATATCAGAGCATGTTCGGGAGGAGCATGATGATGTGAAGAATGCAAAGTAATGTATGAGTGACATAACTGAACAATACACTATTGAAACTTTTTATACCATACTCTGAATCTTTTTCATTTAGTGCTTGTAATTACTCTTTAAATGATGAATTGCTCTGCTCGTTTTAGCTAATATACTTTGACTGCAAATACTAATGTGTTTTAATTTAATTCATTAAAAGTATATTATTGGCACCCTTGATAATAATGATCAAAGAAGGCTGTGAAAATTAATCTGCATTGTTAATCCTTTTGACCTTTTATTTAAAACATTCACAAAAATCTAACCTTTCATTGGATAAGAAGAATTTAAAATGGGGGGAAATATCATTATGAATTGTTTTATTTTTTTCTCTAATACACATTGGCCACAATTAACGGCACCCTTTTATTCAATACTTTTTGAAACCTCCATTTGCCAGTTTAACAGCTCTACATTTTCTCCTATAATGCCTGATGAGGTTAGAGAACACCTGACAAGAGATCAGAGACCATTCCTTCATCCAGAATCACTCCAGATCCTTTAGATTCACAGCTCCATGATGGTGCTTCTTCTCTTTAGTTCACCTCACTCATTTTCTACAGGGTTCAGGTCAGAGGACTGGAATGGCCAGCAGAAGCTTGGTTCTGTGCTCAGTGACCTATTTTTGTGTTGTTTTTGAGGTTTGTATTTGGATTATTGTACGGTTGGAAGATCCAAACATGGCCCATTATAAGATTTCTAACAGTCAGTCACTTATTGATTTTTTTTTTTTCTGTTGGTATTTGATAGAATCCATGATGCCATGTGTCTAAACAAGATGTCCAGCAGAAATATAGGCCCACAACATTATAAATACAGCAGTATATTTCATTGTACTTTTTATCCCTGTGTTCACCAAACCCATCTTGAGTGTTTGCTGCT
This sequence comes from Barbus barbus, assembly GCF_936440315.1. Taxonomy (NCBI): domain Eukaryota; kingdom Metazoa; phylum Chordata; class Actinopteri; order Cypriniformes; family Cyprinidae; genus Barbus; species Barbus barbus. Next base: position 19,391,845 of record NC_136720.1, read on the forward strand.
AAAAAGCTAATTTTTAGTTTCATCTGACCATAGAAGCCAGTCGCATTTCAAGTTCCAGTCGTGTCTGATATCCAACGTGCTGGAGTTTGTTTTTGGATGAGCCAGGAGAATTTTTCTCGAAACCTTCCCAAACAACATGTGGTGATCTAGGTGCTGTTTGACAATTTTTTAAAAAGATTTTCTGACCCCGAGACTCAACTATTTTCTGCAATTCTCCAGCTGTGGTCCTTGGAGAGTCTTTAGCCACTCAAATGCTCCTACTCACCGTGCATTAGGACGATATAGACACATGTTCTCTTCCGGGCAGTTTCGTAACATTTTCTGTTGATTGGAAATTCTTAATTATTGCCCTGATGGTGGAAATGGGAATTTGCACTGCTCTAGCTCTTTTCTTAAAGCCACTTCACTAATTTGCTGCACATGAGAAATATATTCTTTTATTTTGGATGGATGATTAAGGGAATTCGGGCTTTGTTTTCCCTCCTAATTAAATTTCTCTGAAACAGGAAGCCATGGCTGGATAATTTCAGGTTCATAATCACCCTGGACTGCTCAAAATTGTGAATATGAATGGGAATATACTTATTGGGGTACCAATAATTGTGTCCAACGTGTATTTGAGAAAAACATGTATTTCATGATATTTCCCCCCATTTTAAATTCTTATCCAATGAAAGGTTGGATTTTTGTGATTTAAAAAAAAATAAAAGATCAAAAGGATTAACAATGCAGATTAATTTTCAAAGCCTTCTTTGATCATATTTACCAAGAGTGCCAATAATTCTGACCACTACTGTGTGTATATATATATGAATTTGATCTTGTTTTCCAGACTATGATGATGTGGGGGAGGAGCCAGGAAAAGATGGAGGAACTGTATAAATGAAAGCAACACCCACTGTCTCAAATCCTTTTAATGCTTATAAAGGGTCCACAGAGTTTAAGTTTAATGTTTTATCTGCAATCCACCAATGTTTTATATTACATTTTGAATTGAAATCTAAATCAGTTACAATTTCTGAGAGAAAAAAAAAACTGTTATACTGAGACATCTCGCTACAGGTTTATTTCTTTTACTATTAAAATATGCATATTTTATGTGTATTTTAATTATATTATAAAAAATTGTCTATTGCGTATTCTATATTAATGTTATACGTTTTGTGTCATGATGTCTTAAATATTTCCAGATCATTAAACTCGTCTTGAAGTTGTGAGAAATCTGTAAAAATAAAAAATTATTGTCTTTAAAACTGACTCCATATTCCATGTTGAATATATATTAAATAGGGCTGCACGATTAATCAAAATTAAATCGCAATCGTGATTAGACCAAAGTTGTGATTGTCGTGCATATCTTTCAGTGAAGCACAGTTCTGTGAGCAGTAGTAAGCCTCCACCTGAAGGCCAGAGGGCGCTCTCGCGCTGAAACTGCAAACATACCAATATATTGTTTAACTGAGTTCTACACATTATAATTTGTATTATAATAAAGTATATTTATAATGCAATGCAAAGTGAGTTTGGAGTGAAATCATGTTATTAAATGTGGTATTTTGTGGGACAAGAGGTTGATAAATGCTTCATATTTGAAAAGATGTTTCACCTATGTTGCTTTTTGAAATGCACGTTGTAAACGACTCAAACTCGCCAGGTAAATGGTATACAGAAGCGGGTTCAGATGGAGCAGCATTTACTACACAGAGCTGTAGTTCATTGGCAAGCTACACAAACTGCTTTCATAATCACAGAACGATTTCATAATCGCGCGATTATATCGGTCTGCAATTATGAAAGCGGTTTTGCGTAGCTTGTCAGTGAACTATGGCTTCATTAGTTTTCTGCCACAGTGGTATCCCCTGTAGCCACAACAAGCCTGGAACGACATGCATTACCTTTCTTCTGCGGGGCATGTTAGGAGTTTCAGTGCAAGAGCGCACTCTGGCCTTCGAATTGAAATTTACTACTGATCACAGAACCGTGCTTCACTGAAAGATATGTATGACAATCGCATTTGATTAATCGTGCAGCCCTAAAAAATAATATCATTCATGTTTAGGATGCACAAGTGAATTGACTCCCTTAAAGGGGTCTTGAACTGAGAAATTAAAGTTCCCTTCATCTTTTGATATATAAGAGGTCATTGTGCTATAAAAACATCCTGTAATTTTCTGAACTCAAAACTTTCTTGTTAGTGAAAAAACAGCTTATATTGAAGCCAATCTGCCAAAGCGACAGGTTGTGGAATGTGCCAATTTATTACAGTAAGGTGGCTATAAACACTGCCTCCACAGAAGATGAACGCCTCCTTCTACATCACTGCCTATTCAGCCCCGCCCACCGTTTTGAACACACAGGTAAATGACAAGAGCAGCAAACGCAGGTCTAAGCAGAAACCAAACAACAAACCTTATTTGATGAACTTTATTTTTAATGAAGTACCAGACTGCGTCGGTGAAAAATTGGTCCTTTGTTCACGTCATTTTACCATGGATTCGTTTACAAACAAGGCACAATTCGACGGCCAGTGCCCTGAAAGTGTGGTGAACCTTGTTTTTGCCCGTTCTTCTAAGTAGATTTAAGACGGCATAGTCTCACCTGCAGAACTTTGAGAAGATGACAAAAGCTCAGATCCACATTGTAAAATACTCTGGAAGAATGAATGTGTTGTACAGAATGCTTTAGCAGGGTGTAATGAAATGTACCTGCTACAAGAAATATGTCAAATGAACCGAAAGCATACACTTAGCACAGTGGTGTAGTGGTGCCTGGAGAAGTGGGTATAGTCTTAATTTATGCCCCCAGTTTTTTTTTTTTTTTTAAGCAGCCCGGCAAAGGATGAACTACCTGTGTCAAAACAGTGACATGCAAAATAGTCTTGCATATTTAGTTCACTCCAAAATGGGCCAGTAATATTTGCACTGTCACTTAACTTCAGCTGCTTGAGTAAGGATCATTATGAAAATAATATTATCCACAGAAGAGGTGCAGATTTTGCAATTAAAATAAATGTATAAATAGACTGCAGCAACTGACATTTTGTCAGAATCTCTAGTAAATTACATGCTATTTTGTTTAGTTGTCTGTTCAGAATTATCATCAGTGTGGAGAAGCTTGTACTGGGTGTTGAGTTATTCATGCTGAGGATGATAAGATGCCTGACACTCATTTTACTGTCTGCAGTTGTAATACTCATCACAGCTGGTAAGTACAAGGAATAAAAAAGATTGTTATTTCTAGACATTCTCTGAATATTGTGTTTTTTTATTCACTTACAACTAAGCTTGACTGTAATGTGGTGTCTCAGATGACTATAATAATAATAATAATAATGTTTAATCAGGTTTATTTATATATTTATTTATTTATGAAACCCTTAGCGCCATGAATTATTATTTTTCCTGTTTTGTTTTCAGTAGATATCTGCTTAATTTTCACAGTGCAAAGAAATTGTCAAATGTCATTAGCCTATATAACCACACAGACAAGTCAGTCCCTTGGGTTGACTGACGCTGAAATTGACAGTTTGAACTCGCTGTAGTCTCTATACGTGTTATAGTTCTGATTTGTACGTGGTTTCATTTAAAGACATATATTTTAAGTGTAATCAAAGGTAAAACATTATTTTTCCATGATAAAGCAGTAGACTGTTTATTATACTTAGAAATGGCTTTTGTTAAATTCATACCACAAAAAAAAGAAAAAGAAAAAGAGAGAAAACTCATTTTTGTATGTTTAGAATCCAAAGAAAATTCAGCTGAGAGCAAAAAAATATTTTGGGTGAAAAACCCAGACAGAAAAAAGAATAATGCATGGCACTGAATACACAATCCCTTTAGACAATGCAAATACTGTAGATCAAATGCACGGAATAAATACTCCCCTCACACTCTCTTCAGTTACTTCATCTTTATTCTTTCTGCTCAATATTTAGCTCATGTGAATGTGAGGTTGGTGGTCACAGTCGCTGTGCTGGTACAGTGGAGGTTCTTCATAGAGGTCAGTGGGGAACAGTGTGTGATGATTTCTGGGATCTTAAAGATGCTGCAGTGGTGTGTAGAGAGCTGGACTGTGGAGCAGGGACGTGCACAGGAATTTTGAGGGGCAGTTGCTCTGACCTGAAAAAAGGGTCTGATTATTTAGGCTAAACCGTGGCAAACGCAGCCTGGGTTTATGAAGATTTTAATTCATTTCATAAAACTTGATGATGATGATGATGATCATTCGTTTGTTATACATCACAAACTCAACTTTTCTGACAACGTTGAGACGCCTCACCCGACAACCGCGACAAACTCGCGCCCGCTCATGCAGGCTCAGCTCAGGTGTCACGTGCAGCGCTGCAGCAGCCACGTAAACAGAGTTTGCCCTTCCCCTACTGACTTTCACTTTCGGTGCCCGAATAGAAGTGAATGAGGCTTTTCGATTTTTTTTTATTATTATTATTAATCTAGGCCTACGTGAAAATCTGCATCCATTGTACGAAGTTGTTGTTTTTTTCCTCGGAAGGGCAACGTGAGTCGAAAAGGGCATATGGGCAGTTGCCAGGGCAACCTGAGCAACCCCCCTGTGCACGTCCCTGCTGTGGAAAACCTGTAGATGCTCTCTATAATGCTCATTTTGGACAAGGATCAGGACCAATCTGGATGAGTTATGTCATGTGTACTGGATCAGAGTCAATGCTGAAGAACTGTGGATCATTGGGATGGGATAAACGCAACTGTGTTCATTCTAAAGTTGCTGGGGTCATCTGCTCAGGTAAAGTATTGTTCATATTCTAGGTTATATTTATGTAAGTTTTGTGCTTCCATATGCTTTCTAATACTTAAGTTAATTTTAATGATTAAGATGCTGACTTTGTTAACATTTGTTTTTCATTATTCAGTCATTCAAAGATTAAAAATAAAATTTGTTTGACAAATAATCTATTAAATTAATTAATTTATAGCGATGGTATTTTTTTTTATCTTGTTTTCTTATTTAGAAATCAGGCTGGTTGGAGGTTCTCGCTGCTCTGGGAGGTTAGAGATACTTCATGATCAGACGTGGATGTCAGTGTGTGACGCTGCCTTTGACCAGCAGGATGCAGAGGTTGTGTGTAGAGAGCTGGACTGTGGGGTTCCTGTACAGGTGCTGGGAGCAGCTGCTTTTGGCAAAGGAGACACTCAGATGTGGACACAAGAGATTCAGTGCAGAGGAAATGAAACTGATTTATTTCTGCTCAATATCATCATCACACAAATACACCTGCACCAGTGACAGTTTATTCCTGATTTGTTCTGGTAAAGTATTATTATTATTAAATGTTCCTTGTGTCATATCTGGACTTTTGTAGTCAGTTTGTAGTGGGTTTGTTTATTGGCTCCCTATTGATTAGGCTTCCCAGGTCTTATCTTAAGTTTTTTAGCCCCCGTGTATAAATTGTCCATGTGTTTCCTTTGTTACTTCTTCAGTTATTGAATGTATTGGGTACTGTTTTTCATGCTTTCTCTTATTTTTGTACTCATTTCCCCATGTTCCTGGTTGTTTGTTTGTTTGTTTGTTTGTTTGTTACTTTCATTAAATATTGCAAATAGATCCTGATTGGTTTACCCACGTTACAATTAAGTGTCTTTTCATTTGTTTTTGGTACTCTGTTTATGTCTGAGATGTAAAATATTCTGTAATAAGTCTTAAATGTATTATATTACAAAATATATTATTTTTCTGCATTGTTACTGAATGGTTAAGTAATATTTGACCCCACTTTACATTATACTACACACGTAAAGATAATATTTATCTAATGGGCCATAAAGTTCATTGCACAGGTTACACTGATCTCATACTGGTAAATGGTTTAGACTCTTGTTCTGGAAGAGTGGAGCTTCAGTTCCTCAATGAGTGGGGTGCAGTGTGTGATGCATGCTGGGATATGAGAGCTGCCAGTGTCCTCTGTAGACAGCTGAATTGTGGGATTGCTGTGTCTGTTGTGGGATCAGGCTGGTTTGGAGAGGGAAGTGGTGAAATCTGGGCTGATGTGTTTGATTGTGACGGGAATGAAACAAAACTCTCAGAATGCTCCATCTCTTCATGGAGTCGAGCTGAATGTTCTCAGAGACGAGATGTTGGAGTCATCTGCTCTGGTAAGCTTATTTGACTTTGAGAGCGTTACGTTACTGAAAAACTTTTGAATGTATTTTATAAACACTATTCCATTACATTTGAACACAATTCAGGTTCCTCTCTGGCTCTTCATGATGGTCTGGTGCGGTTGTCTGGAGAGAGACAGTGTGAGGGGGAGCTGGAGGTTTTCATTAAACAGGTCTGGAGGAGAGTTCTGCTGGACTCCTGGAGTCTCACTGAATCTTCTGTGGTCTGCAGACAGCTGGGCTGTGGCTCTGTGCTGAACTTCTACGGCTCCTCTTCATCCAGTCCTGAACACAGTCATGAGTGTGTGACGGGCTTCCAGTGCTCTGGGAGTGAAGCTCATCTGGGGAACTGCAGCTCTCCACAAACTCTCAACTGCAGCTCCACACAACAGCTGTCAATCACCTGCCTTGGTGAGAAGAACAACATCTGGGCAGATTCTTCAGTTGTTAGTGATCAATAATGTGTTTATCTTTCTCTGAGTATCAGGTCGCGGGTCCATCAGGCTGGTGGGTTCTGGGGGAGACTGTGCAGGTAGGCTGGAGGCCAGAGTTTGGCTCCAGCCTTGACAAAAACTCAACTGCCTGTAGCTTTCTAGTAACCCTTAGACCTTGATTAGTAGGTTCAGGTGTGTTTGATTAGGGTTGAAGCTGAACTCTGTAGTACTGTGGCTCTCCAGCACTGACATTGGTCCACCCCTCCTGTATGTAATGTATCAATGTAATTGTGTTCTGGGGGCATTTGATCTCATGCACCACACACTGGTGCTGCTGTTCTAACAGTACTCTGCTGCTGATTAATGTGTTGTCTTGTCTATATAATTTAGAATGCCTAGCTCTCAGACTGAGTGGAGGTAAGGGCCGGTGCTCTGGGAGGCTGGAGGTGTATCATAACGCTGTGTGGGGCTCAGTCTGTGATGATCAGTGGGACATCAGCGATGCTCAGGTGGTCTGCAGGCAGCTGGGTTGTGGAGCAGCACTAAGGGCTGATGGGAATTCAGTCTTTGGTGCTGGTGAAGGTGTTGTGTGGCTGAACAGAGTCGTGCGCAGAGGGAATGAGATTCACCTGTGGGACTGTCCTCTCTCCCTGAAAAACCACACTGACTGCTCCCACAAAGAGCACGCTGACTCACTTGTGCAGGTCACAGCGAACACTGAGAAATAATGTCCTTATTTAGATAATTTTTCTGTGTTCAAGACAATCATGATTTTGAATGTTTGTTTGTGTCTGTTTTGACAGATTTGTCGGTGTCCACTACTCCTGCCACATCAACATCAGTTTCTCCTTCAGTGCGCTCAACATCAGGCTCTCATCCACAAACTCCTCCCTCTCTCCGTCTCTCTCTGCTGGGAGATGATGAGCTGAAGCGCCCACTTGCTTCTGAATGGGAACCGGACGACTATCCTCCACATCAACAAGAAAATCAGAGCCATTTAGATCGAGGACACAATTAATAAAGTCTGCTATGGGTCTATAACAATCGTCAGGAGACAGGAATCAAAACAAATTATCATTGTCAGTCCCATCCGGGAGCATGCATTAATCATATGATCGCTTCAGCTCACCAGATGGAAAACACTCAGGAACTCCTCCACATATCGTTCCAAAGACCATCCATCCTGCTGGATGTTCCAGATCAAGTCCTCAGCCCATACTTTGCTGGTCCGGTGTTCTGTCACGCTGCTGCTGTGTTGGAGCAAGGAGACGAAGGCGCTTCAACTTGACAATCTTTAATGAACAATAAAGCAGGGAACATAGGGCAGGCAGGAGACAAAAAATGACGTTATCACCAGACAAAGGTAAGAAGGAACAGATAACAATTTAAATACAGAACTAAACAAGAGTAATTAACGAGACACACCTAAACCAAATGACTAATCAAACGGGAGGGAGAAACTGTGTCACGGGGAGCACATGGGGAGAAATACACAACAAAACAGGAACACAAATCTAACAACTGGTTTTTATTATCAATTTCTGTGGTCATGATAGCTCATTTAACTGGACTGCCAATATTGGTGGGTTAATTATAATACTTTTTAAAAGCATACTGTGTGTTGATGCATGAATTTGCTCTTGATTTCTAATAACAGACTATGATGATGTGGAGGAGGGGCCAAGAAAACAGGGAGGAGCCGAATAACTGAAACCACACCCACACTGTGGTGTGCAGGGTTGTGGCTAGAAGGGATACAGCTAAAACCAGAAGCTAACAATAAATTAAGTTTTCTACCTGTTAGATTGTGTTTTATTGATGTCTACACCTACCCCAACCCTAAACCTACCCCTTACAATAATGTAAAAATAGTAATTATTGTTGTACAGTGTGACACAAATTATGCTATATTGATGTTCACACGCCCAGTAGACGAATCGGTCAACCATCTAGCCTTAACCGGTGTGCAGTTTTTATATGGCTTTATATACTTGCCCCTGGTTTCACAGACAAGGCTTAAGCCTAGTCCCAGACTAAAGTGTAAGTCTGAGCTGTTTTAACTGAAAGAAACTTGCACTGACTGATCTTAAAATATATCAGTGCCTTTGTTTTGTCTGAAGATGCACACCAGTAATGTTTTTTCTAAGGCATGTTAATAAAAATGGCTTAAATTGCATAATTGAACAAGGGCCTAATCTTGGTTTACTCTAAACCCTGTCTGTGAAACTGAGACTATATCTTTTAACTGCAATCTAAAGTTTTGTGTTACATGTTGTGTTGAATGTACTAAATCAATTACATTTAGGAAAAAAAAGAAGTTTTTCCTTCATGGCTTTTTCAAAATGTTTACATGTCTCTTTCCAGAGGTTTTTACACATCACATTGTGTTGAAATCCCACTGCTTTGTAAAATTTCTATCATATACAGCAGTTTTAAAGAACATTTAATTTGTATATAATTGTCTTTAACATATCACAGCACCTTTAACTTGTATTCCTTTTGAATGTGGAATGTAGTTTGATAGATGTCATTTTATATTTTGCTGAATAACATTACAATGAAAATGGGAAAATAAGTTTGCAAACAGCATGTGTGGGCAACGATCTTTTGCTTCAAAAGAATGTGGTAACTCTTTTAACTGAACACAAGAGCATGTTGTTTCTGACAGACACACACGGCGTGCATAAGCTTTTAATAACAGAGATCCTGAATGTTTTATGTTGTTTTCTATTTGACTGCAATTTGATTGTTGTTTTAACGTGGGTGTTCTACTGAGCAATTAAAATCAGACTACCAATGTGCATGTTTTTTTTTTTAATTATTATTATTATAAGCTTAAAATGGGGGAAAGTTGCAAAACATTTGGTTTCAACACATTGTGTTTTTGCACATTAAATATAAATGTTCAATATAATTTTGTGAAATAACCACTTCGCAATAACAGTGTTGTCTTTCAGGAATAGTCCTTTGATATGTCTCTCTTTCTTATCAGTGTTTCTCATCAGCAGTTAGTTATCAGTGCTTGTATCTCTTCTCTGCAGGTGTCAGACTTTGTCGTTGAATGTACACTTAAAGTGGAGGTGAAGCACTCCGTCAAGTTTACATTATTTAGTAAAGTGATTTCCACTTTAATTAAAAAATATATAACAAACACTATTAATGAAAGCATTGTAGAGAAAAATAAGGATGGTTTGTTATAGCTTTTAGAGCAAGGGTGCCGCCATCTTGTAGTACCACCGCATGTGAGGTCACGGGGCTGGTTCCTGGCCAGTTAAATAATATGGGCATTTCTTTATTTTTTGAACACATAAATGTTATTTTAACACATCAATATTTAGATTTTCACCATAATTTGGATGAACGGTCAACATATCACGGCCTATTTCACAAAGTTTAACTCTAAATGTGATTGGAGGTTGTCAAAAGAGCCCTCCCCTTGCTCTATCTTTCTCGAGGGAGGCAGAAGTCAATTTTACTTAAGAATTGCTGAGAAAGCCGATGAAAAGTTTGTACTGAAATGCAGAGCAAAGGAAGATGAAGAGCTGTCTGACGATCCTTCTTATGTCCACTGTTGTCACACTCACTGCTGCAGGTATTTGTACTTCAAGATATTTGTACTGTTCCTTTTAAAATATTTAATGCAAGTATAGTTAAATATTTAACATAAGGATATTGCTAACTTGTATAATATTTATCTTCTGTCTTGTATATTATAGATTATTGTTTAGATTTTCTGACTGATATTTATTGATATTTAATTAAAAAATATATATATATATATTCTCACTGATTTTTTTTAAATTATTGCATTAAATGGTCCTATGGTTTGATATGCTATAATACTATACATTCAGTTTTTAATTACCTCATATAAATGGAATGAAATGCAAAAGTCATTTGTTACACCACAGAACCACTTAAGTGAACTGCAAAAAGCAGCATAATTTGTCTTTAAATATATGGATATTTATAGAAATAAAGACTCTTGTGTACAGGCAATGTGAGGTTGGTTGGTGGCAGCAGTCCCTGCAGTGGTAGAGTGGAGGTTCTTCATAGAGGTCAGTGGGGAACAGTGTGTGATGATGGTTGGGATATGACTGATGCTGCAGTGGTGTGTAGAGAGCTGGACTGTGGTAAACCATTACGTGCCATTGGTCTTGCTCACTTTGGGCAAGGATCAGGACCAATATGGATGGATGAAGTGAACTGTACTGGATCAGTGTCAACACTGAAGATCTGTAAATCAAAAGGATGGGGTGAAAATAATTGTAATCATGGTGAAGATGCTGGAGTCATCTGCTTAGGTAAGCCTGTCCAATTCTCCTAAATGTTTTGATTAAACAAAAATTAACAGAATTGATGTCAGTATCTTAACAATGAAATTATGTTGATGTTATGTTGATAATTATTTATATAATGTAAACACACAGGTCGCCTCCCCAGACTCATTAATGGATCTCATATTTGTGCTGGGAGATTAGAGATACTTAAAATAAAAAAGTGGATGTCAGTGTGTGATGCTGCCTTTGACCAGCAGGATGCAGAGGTTGTGTGTAGAGAGCTGGACTGTGGGGCTCCTGTACAGGTGCTGGGAGCAGCTGCTTTTGGCAAAGGAGATGCTCAGATGTGGAAAGAAGAGTTTCAGTGTAAAGGAAATGAGACATACTTTGCGTTCTGTTCTACATCCAAGTCTTCACATAAACACTGTTCCTCTGAAAATGCTGTAGGAGTAATTTGCTCTGGTTGAGTAATATTTGAACTCTCTTTCCATGTAATATACACATAAAGACATTTGCTGTCATTTCCAAAGAAAAGTAAGTGCTCGTAAACTGTTATGTTTTGTTTCAATATCCTTTGCGCAGGTTACACTGATCTCAGACTGGTAAATGGTCCAGACTCCTGTTCTGGCCGAGTTGAGCGTCAGTATCTCAGTAAATGGGGCACAGTGTGTGATGCATGCTGGGATATGAGAGCTGCCAGTGTCCTCTGCAGACAGCTGAATTGTGGGATTGCTGTGTCTGTTGTGGGATCAGACTGGTTTGGAGAGGGAAGTGGTGAAATCTGGGCTGATGTGTTTGATTGTGACGGGAATGAAACAAAACTCTCAGAATGTTCCATCTCTTCATGGAGTCGAGCTGAATGTTCTCATAGACGGGATGTTGGAGTCATCTGTTCTAGTGAGAGGATTTTATTGAAAAAAAAAAAAACATAAAATACCTTACACGGTAGCTTAATAAAATGCAACATCTTTCACTCAGGTTCCTCTCTGGCTCTTCATGATGGTCTGGTGCGGTTGTCTGGAGAGAGACAGTGTGAGGGGGAGCTGGAAGTTTTCATCCATCAGGTCTGGAGGAGAGTTCTGCTGGACTCCTGGAGTCTCACTGAATCCTCTGTGGTCTGCAGACAGCTGGGCTGTGGCTCTGCGCTGAACTTCTACGGCTCCTCTTCATCCAGTCCTGAACACAGTCATGAGTGTGTGACGGGCTTCCAGTGCTCTGGGAGTGAAGCTCATCTGGGGAACTGCAGCTCTCCACAAACTCTCAACTGCAGCTCCACACAACAGCTGTCAATCACCTGTCTTGGTGAGAAGAACAACATCTGGGCAGATTCTTCAGTTGTTAGTGATCAATAATGTGTTTTTCTTTCTCTGAATATCAGGTCGTGGGTCCATCAGGCTGGTGGGTTCTGGGGGAGACTGTGCAGGGAGGCTGGAGGTTTTTCACAGCGGCTCATGGGGGACAGTGTGTGATGACTCCTGGGATATTAAAGATGCCCATGTGGTGTGCAGACAGCTGCAGTGTGGAGTGGCCCTCAGTAACCAGCAGGTACCAGCCTGGTTTGGTCCTGGTTCTGGACCCATATGGCTGGATGAGGTGGAGTGTGAGGGGAATGAGACGTCCCTGTGGAGCTGCTCTTCTCCAGGCTGGGGAAAACATGACTGTAATCACAAGGAGGATGTAGGAGTCGTGTGCTCAGGTAAAGCTTCACAATTTTAATAACAAATTTTAGTAACAATTGCAAATAATTGCCCAGAAGCTGCTAGAAAATATTAATCTTGTAGGATTTAGAATCAAATTATTTTTAGTTTATTAGTTTAAGTTTAGTTCAAGTTTAATAGTTAAAGTAATCTCCAAAAAATACAAAGAACTAAATTGAATGCAATATATTTTATCTAGAGTTTAAAGAGATCAGGTTAACTGAGGGCTGTGAAGGGAATGTGGAGGTTTTCTACAATGGATCCTGGGGAAATGTATGTTTAAACCAGATGGACAGAGACACAGCGAGTCTGATCTGTCAAGAGCTGAACTGTGGAAGATCTGGCAGTGAACCCAAACATTCAGTGGGACTGAGATCTGCTCCTAATTGGTTAGATCATCTTAAATGTCGAAAACATGACAAAACATTGTGGCAGTGTCCATCTTTACCCTGGAGCCAGAACAACTGTTACAATAATGAGGTGGCTAAAATCACTTGCTTTGGTAAGAATTAATTTAATGATTTAATAATGATTTTCTTAATTTTTTGTAGTAAATCAAAATAATAAATACATAAGTTTTTTTATTTAGTTTTCATAAAAACTTTTCCAGCTGAATTGAAGGTTTGTTAAGGTTCACATGTTCTAATCTCAGCGAAAGAAAGTCTTGAGTCTCCACAGAGTCTTCTGACATGTTCAGCATCTCCTCACCAAAGGCAGTGTTCAAGTGAGTAGGTCATATTTTATTATTAGTAAGATCAATATTAAATGGCTAATTGCTTTTTCTTCACCATATAATTGTAAAATGTATGTTAAAGGTATAGTTCACCCAAAAATGAACATTCTGTTATCATTTACTCACCCTCAAGTAGTTCCAAACCTGTATGAATGTCCTTGTTCTGCTGAACACAAAGGAAGATATTCTGAAGAATGTGGGAAACAGAGCAGTTCTGGGGCACCATTGACTTCCATAGTATTTTTCACTATGGAAAAACAACCTGGTTACAAACTTTCTTCAAAATATCTTCCTTTGTGTTCGGCAGAACAAAGAAATTCATACAGGTTTGGAACTACTTGAGGGTGAGTAAATGAAGACAGAATTTCCATTTTTTGGTGAACTATCCCTTTAAGTGATAACTGACGAGGCTCCTGATGAATGCTGTATATATTTTAGATCACGTTCCTCTCAGACTGAGTGGCGGTAAGGGCCGGTGCTCTGGGAGGCTGGAGGTGTATCATAACGCTGTGTGGGGCTCAGTCTGTGATGATCAGTGGGACATCAGCGATGCTCAGGTGGTCTGCAGGCAGCTGGGTTGTGGAGCAGCACTGAGGGCTGATGGAAATTCAGTCTTTGGTGCTGGTGAAGGTGTTGTGTGGCTGAACAGAGTCGAGTGCAAAGGGAATGAGATTCACCTGTGGGACTGTCCTCTCTCCCTGAAAAACCACACTGACTGCTCCCACAAAGAGCACGCTGGACTCACCTGTGCAGGTCACTGCCAAATACTGGGGAATTTTTTTTTTTTTTTAAATCTTTTTATGTATTGAAGAAAATCATGATTTTAAATGTGTTTGTTTCTGTTTTGACAGATTCGTCAGTGTCCACTACTCCTGCCACAACAACATCAGCTTCTCCTCCAGTTTCTCCTTCAGTGCGCTCAACATCAGTCTCTCCTCCACAAACTCCTCCAGCAGCGTGTCTCTCCGTCCCCCACGAGCTTGTGATTGTACTGGGAGTTGTGCTCTTACTGCTCTTAGTGCCACTGCTTATACTGATTCAGCAGAACAGAGTGATGAGGAGAGGTAGGAGAGATCCAGAGACTGTCATATTGTGTCTTATTCAGTGTGTGATCAGTCATGTGTTGTGAACTGACAGCAGGTTTGTCTGTCTACACTCACAGCTCTCTCTAAGAGGAGACAAAGGACGACGACTGAGGACGTTTATGAGGAGATTCAGCACAGACACAATCACTTCACTCAGAGGGGTAAGTTTGTTGAAATTATTTAATATGAAATAATTTTATATTGTTGTTGTGAATAGTCAAAATAATGAATTCATAGATGAAAGTATTTGTTAATTATTTTACTATGCTGACATGTCAATTGATTCTACATGTCTTTTTGACAGTTAGAGTTAAAGATATGCTAATCCAGTTAGGCTTCCTGCTTTTAACCACAGAATTCAGCAGTGAAAACCACATCGCTGTGTTTGTGTAAAAACATTTTTATGCAAGCTGCAGTCAGGGTGAGAGCACACAGGTGTTAGTCTGTGGGGGAGGTTTGAACAAGTGTAGATATCCAAGTCAGCATTTTTTAACTCTCTTAGTAAAGGAAAAGTTCACCCAAAATGAAAATGCACACCCTCAGGCTATCCAAGATGTAGATGAGTTTGATTCTTCATTGGAAAAGATTTAAAGAATTTAGCATTACATCTCTTGCTCACCAATGGATCCTTTGCAGTGAATGGGTGCTGTCAGAATGAGAGTCCATCCCTTGTTGTCCTCTCACATTTGTTTATAACTGTTGTAATTGATATTTCTTAGAGTGTATGATTTATTGGTTTTCATTTATGCAGACAAAATGGACCAACAGGCTCCAGAAGAATATGTAAACACCGATAGACTGAATTGTGAGAATTTTCCATACTAAAATGATCATTCCAAAATAAATATGAACTAGGACAGCAAATATAACTTAGTCCTAGTTTAGAGAGAGTGATGTTGTCTCTGTATTTTGTCACAGATTGCACGAATGAGACCTACGATGATGCCACAACCACGAGAGAAGGTGATTTTTACAGCCTAGTTTTTTAATGTTGGTTTCGGCATGACAAATATTTGCATAATATGCATCTGCTGTACATCTTTAGAAGAAACACTGAAGAATTATGATAACATCGTTTGTGAACAAAATGTTGGAGCTGTAAGGGGTGAGTCTAATGGTGTTTCGGTTTTGTTCCATCTAAAACAAATATTTTTTTCACTATCTTACATGTCATCTAAAGTACTCACCAACTGGTACATGTGTAGACTAAATTCCGAAGATATTGTAAAATTTTCAGATTAATCTTCTTTCCTTTTTTGTAACAACAGAGTACGGTGAAGAGGAGCCGGTTGAAGATGAAGAGAGTGTGTGAAGTGCTTACATTTACTGCTTCTGTTGTTTCTTCTTCTTCTTCTTGTTATTGTTATTTGATACCGTTTTGTATTAATCTGCTTACACTATTGCTGAATGCTATCGGTCGCTGTCCATGGTGCTGGTTGAGCGTCCACACTGTCAACTGCCAGAAAAATATATTTAGCTTGATGTAATAGTATAAATAGATACGTCACCCATACAATACATTCGAATGAACTGCCTTCACTAAGTTTAATATAATAGCAGTATTTGGTTGTCCTCCGAATAAAACTATTTTATATCAATGAATCAAAATAAATGGCTCTCTTTGGTCACGTTCTGTCATTTGTACAGTATTCTACAAATATCCTTGCTTGGGTGGTCATATATTGCTTTTAGTTTACTGCCATCTTCTGGACATGAAACGGTGTTACAGTGTTTATTGTCAAAGAGCTTATCATTCCTGCAATTTTATTTTTAAAATTAATTGATTAAAACATTTTTGTGTCCACGATTGAGCTTCCATTATCTTTTTTCATATAATGATCTGGAGCAGGTTATGTTCCAGGGTTAGTTCACTTCAGCGCTATCAGAGCACAAGTGATGTACTGACGAGCCTTCAGTGGGACAGATATCACACAACATTATATAATATTACAATATGTAATATATATATATATATAAGTTGTTCTAATTTGTTTTTTCACATTGTTTTAAATTAGATTCAATCATGGACACTGGTTACAAAAACTACTAAAATATTACTTTTTGATGAAACAATACTTAATGCTGTCAGGAAACCAATCTTTTAGCCTTTTCAGCCAAATGCTTTCTGATTGAAACAGCATTCAAGACAGTGCACAATTAATCTGTTCTCAACCTAAGCAAATGCTCTACTCCTCAGCACAATGGTAATCTCTTAAAAACCACCAACATAACAGAAACACTTTTAAATACCAAAAGAACAGAACACTGAACATTAATAAATCTTCTCCTGTTCTGATCTTGAATAGAAATGCATAAAATATTAGTTTATTTCTACATTACCGCTCATTATTCAGTCACATGCAAAGCATGCTGGGTACCTGAAACGTGAAATGGAAAAATTAAGTTATGGAGCTAATTACATTGAGTTAGTACAACTTAAATAATGTTTTAAACAAACTAACACAAATATTTAAGTTGAGTTACACACAATATTACGTTGATGTAATTATCAACATTAAGATGTCAGGACAACTCAACAACAAATGTTTGCAACTTAAGATGTTTAATTAAATCAATAAATTAGAATTTTTAACTTGCACCAATGCATTAAATTAAGCACAGATCCACTGAATTATTTTTTAGAGTGTATGGTAGTGACTCGTCCATTCGTCGCTCTGTTGAGAATGTCTGGAGTCTTAAACTGGCTGCACACTAGGCGATTTCCAAATCTTAACCGATTTTAAAACCATGGGAGACCAGACATGAAGACAGTTCAACCCATTCTTAGCATTATAATCCTCTGAACAGGCAGACTAGACCCTCGTTCAGACTGTCAGTCCAAATCCGATTTTGTGCATATCCGGATGGAATCTGATTTGAATAAATGACTGTCCACACAGCATATCGCAACTGTTCATATCCGATTTGTGTGTCCATAAGCGCTCTTTAGTTTTACTGAATGTGCATTGGTTTCTATGGTAATGTCATTGAGTTGTTATTATCTAAAAACAACAGGTTGCACTGTAGGCTAGTATTAAGGGCGAATTCCAAACGACTTTTTTGCGCCCTTGAAGGGCACTTCGGGAAGGGGACGCCATTTGTAGGGACGTTCCAAACGAAAGTGAGCAACTGAATCCCTTCAAGAAGGGCCCTTCCTGAAGTCCGTTAGCGAAGGGAAAGTGAAGTGAAGTGACATACGACCAAGTATGGTGACCCATACTTGGAATTCGTGCTCTGCATTTAACCCATCCAAAGTGCACACACACAGCAGTGAACACACACCCGGAGCAGTGGGCAGCCATTTATGCTGCGGCGCCCGGGGAGCAGTTGGGGGTTCGGTGCCTTGCTCAAGGGCACCTCTGTCGTGGTATTGAGGATGGAGAGAGCGCTGGACATTCACTCCCCCCACCTACAATCCCTGCCGGCCCGAGACTCAAACCCGCAATCTTTGGATTACGAGTCCGATTCTAACCATTAGGCCACGACTTCCCACATTCCATGGTCACTTCACGGAAGTGATTTCCATTTGTGATCATGTGATCTTCAGTTAGGAGATCTTGTGATGCATTTTAAAGCAAAGTTGGTGTTGATTTCTTCACATGCAATCGTAAGTATTAAAATAGGCTGATTAAATTTGTATTAATTTTAATGTAATACAAAATATTTTTCACCAGAGATTGAAATATGATTTAAGACAGAAGTGTAAGCAAGTTTAGTTTGAAAAAGTGTAATAGTAAATAAGACACAATTATAATGATATTTGAATAAATTAATTATAAGAAGAAATATTTATTTGCAACAACTGATCCACGCACGCGCAGCGTTGTCAAGATAACATCTGGTCAGTCATTCCCTTCGCCAAGGGAGTTCCAAAAGCTTATAGTGCCCTACACCCTTCAAAGAACTCACATCAAAGGGCACTTGCCCTTCGAAGGGAGTAGGGCATGGGGTGCTCACTTCCGTTTGGAATTCGCCCTATATTTCGTCTTGTGAGTCAGCAGCAGAAAGGCTTGAATGTGCGGCTTTATTCCGTGCTGCCGTCCCTGATACTTTTTTTTTTTTGGTCTCCGCTACATTCAAAACACAAAGAGGTACGTATATACTGGCAGTATATTGTTTTTCTCCGCCTTGACTTGCACTTCGCAACGACACAAGCTTTCTGCAAAATGTTCAGCATGTTGTTTGCAAAAACGTTTTACGTGGCGTAAGGACGTGAAAAAGCTAGGCTAAATCCGATCTGACCGGTCAGAAATATGATTTGAATAGGATTCAAACCACATACGAATGTAGCTCAAAACGGATTTGCACAAAAATCGGATTTGGGCTGACGATGATTCGATGATTCGACTAAACTTGAAGATTATAGGAACGATTTCACAGTGACACGTGATATTACGGAGACTCGCAAGATCAAACGTGACTAGAGAAGAAAAACAAATACAGGACAATCGACATTGTCAGCTGGCTCTCCTGGCGTGCATTCTGTGTCACAGTGAAAAACAAAGTATACGAAAGAATATGGATGATGCTTTCTGCTTTCATAGCATGTTTGTGGCTGCCAGGTTTCAGCTATAGAAGCACGCAACCATTTTAACCCACCTAACCATTTTTGGTTCCCAGAATGTTCTGGGAACGTTCCCTTTTGGGTAGGCAGGAAAGTTTTCTTAACGTAAATAGAACATTCCCCTAACCTAAAGGGAACGTTCTATTTGCATTCCTAGAAGGTTCCCAGAAAGTTCTCTTAAGGTTCTCAGGGCGTTCTCCTAACCTAAACGAAATGCTCCATTTACGTTCTTAGAAGTTTCCCAGAATGTTCTCCTAACCTCTCTACTCCGATACCGCTGCTGCCAGTAATCATCCAGCACTCCCGTCCCGAGTCCCGTAGAGTATAAGTGGCATGGAAGACGGACAGATATGGACCTCAATAATCGGTACTACAAATTTCTTGTTTCAAACTATTGTTTAATCATTAATGTTAATTAGAGCACATTTAACCATCACAAGGAGCATTAAATGAGATTGAAATATCCGTTAATATGCCGCTCACTCATGCCCGGCGTTTGCGGGGAAGCCAAGCCCGCCGTCCGCGGCTCACTCAAGCCCGCCGGCCGTTCCGAGGTCAAGCTCGCCACTTGGCGGGGGCTGGGGCCGCGGCGTTGGAGGTGGTCCCGTCCAGCCCTCCTGAGACTCCTTTTTATTTATAAGGCTTATTACAGGAAATTATTACTTTTATTTATAAGGCTTATTACAGGAAAATGTAAGCTATGACCTCTAAACACATTTTAAATGTGTTTATAATATGTTGATATGACCGATCTGGGTAATTCATAAATCAAGTGAAGTTTTTACTGTTCTGAGAGACAGTTAGTTTTGTCATTAGTAATCCCATCATAAATTAAAAAGTCTGTTAGTGTGTTGCTCTTTTTTTTTTTTTTGGACTCAACACAGAGTACACAATGAAGAAAGGACTTGCCTAGCTTAAAATTGTTGTTTATTTATTTGTTTGTTTATTGGGACTGGAGATGAATGCAATGTTTATAATTTTGCTTTTTTTGTCCCCTTTCAGCTAAAGTATTGCCTGGCACGTCCTCCAGATATGAATATTATGATTCTTACAAGTTAGAGAACTGCTTGCTTATTTACTTACTTGCAAACGTACTTATAATGAGATGTGACTGAAGAGCCTCAGCGTTGTAAATAGTTTTGTATTCTCCAACTATTTTAAACCAGAATTCTGGAAATTTATCTGTAACAACAGTAAAACTTATAATGTATAATTTGATGTAAATAGTTTTCTCAGTGTAATTAAAACAGTGAATGTCTGCTCAGGGATTGGCTATGACTTATGAAGTCATCAAAATTAAAATGATAAAGTAATTTGCCAAGTTACTTTCATAGGATTGATGCTTTGCTGTGATGCCGGTTTCAAGCTGTTCAAACAGCCTAAACCATTTAGCTGTCTGTCATTTAGCTTTCAAAAATGTTGATCCATTTAAAATCCATTTAAATCCATTTGTGGTTTAAATGGATACATTTAAACCCCAAAACCTAAATCTTGTACTGTATTTTTCTTAATGAAGATGAAATTTATCAGTATGTCATGCTTGAAAGTGACTTAGGGGAACAGTGGGGACTAACTGAGGTTAGATGAGGTTGCATGATGCACACTTTCAACTGCAGTTCACATTATGATCACAAGGTGGAAACGTGACTGAGGAGATCTAGACAACTAAAATATGTGTGGTGTCTTTATCTCTGTCTCTCTATCCATCCTTTATCTTAAAATATAAGTAAAAACAACATCAATAACAAAATCATCCAATTCTTAATTTACATTTTGGCTTTCTTCAGTGCGTATTCATTTAATTGCCAAAGATAATCAAGTTAGGGCTATGTTAGGTCATACTGCTCTGCTGTAGCCAATAGACCAAAGATTAGAAAAATTCACCACGTTGGTCCACAATACAGCGGTTCAGCTGGATGGTGTTGTAATGTGAAATGTTACTCACAAGCAATTGAATCACGAATACGCTCCTGCAATAAAGGATGCGTTCTCAAAGCACAGCTGTGACTGACACCAGCTTTATCAGCCGTCTGGTCACCGTGGGAACGCAGGTAAACCTATTAAATTCTTACAGAGACTGCAGAAGCAGACGGGATTTCCATAGAGACCGCAGGAGGCCAAGTCCACAATAAGCAACCCCCAAACTATCATTACACCCTGTGGCTCAAACATTCCCTTAAACTTCTCAGCCAGTAATGAAGTGGAAGATGATAGATCGATAGATAGACAGATCAATCATAGGCCTAGTTTTTCACTTCACAAGAAGTTAATTCATGGATGGGAGTCATTTGTTGGATTATTGTGATGTTTTTAATCAGCTGTTTGGTCTCTCATTATGACGGCACCCATTCACTGCAGAGGTTCCATTAGTGAGCTACAATTATCCAAATCTGTTCCAATGAAGAAACTAACTCTTCTAAATCTTGGATGGCCTGAGGGTGAATGCATTTTCAGCAAATTATCATTTTTGGGTGAACTATTTTTTTTTTAAATTGTGTTGTTTGTGCATATGTGGTGCAAATGGAGGCAGTTGTATTACTTTTGCCGTTTTATATTGGAGGGTTTTTTTCACCTCGCTACCTTACTAAAATTTACAATGTGGGCAAGACATGCCTGTAACCCTCCAGCTCACACTCTCACGCTGGGCTTCTTATCGCTCTATTGGCACCAGGATGGATGGATCGGTTTAGCACACGGCGCTGGCAGGCTTATCTCCACTGCTCACCAAATTGAGATTGGACCTGTGTCTAGCCGACGGTATCAAACAGCTTTAGCCCAACCATGAGGGCATCAATCTATCTCCCCCTTGATGATCCTTATTCTCAGATTTCAAGCCTGTCATCATTCAAGCCAACAGCAGAGCCTTGCCTTCCCGTAATGGACATCAGACTCTGACCACAGATGTTTTGCCTGCTGTTAAAAGCCCAGTGATTATGAGCCAGATGGTGAGCAGTCTCACTTTAGGGCATATTGTAGATATTTGCTAAATACTGTTTCAAAGCCCAGAATCACCCTGCTTTTTTGTTGTTGTTGTTGTTCAGATAAGACTAAAGACAAATTTAAGAATTAGAAGAGGATGGAAAGTGCTGCCCTGTAGTGGAAATCAATGGGTAACATGCACCAATGTCTGAGAAGGGAGGATATACAACAATACGGATGTAATTTAGTGATATTTTTGTGTCATTATGTGTATGTTTCAGTTTATATTGAAAGAGGATTAAACTGCAAAGTCTTAATCATGATTAAAATATTGTTATACATTTGAATTAGTGTGATTAAATAAATTATGAATAAACGCTATTTTTATATATTTTACCTCTGAACCTGCAGCATTGATATTAGCTTGTATAAATTCCATTAAGGCTGTGTAGTGGTGTGTTTTGGTATACATGTCTGTGAAAGTCAACTCGGGTTATGTCTCACAGTTCAGTGATCTAACAGTGCACAGTTGGCGGCACTCACTGACTCTGAACACCAAGTCTAAGTCAATGACTCATGATGTGTGGAGTGGGCGTTTGGACACTCATTCATCGAAATACAATTTCCTATGGACAGAACTTAGTTAATGAGTGCCACTGGGCAATTTATACAGAAAAAAAAGGATTGTGGTGATTAATAATCAGCTGTTTTTCCCAATGGCCTTTTTTCTGACTTCATGCAATACAAAGTACATTCATTAGAATACAGTGGTGAAAATCTATCTATCTATCTATCTATCTATCTATCTATCTATCTATCTATCTATCTATCTATCTATCTATCTATCTATCTATCTATCTATCTATCTATCTATCTATCTATCTATCTATCTATCTATCTATCTATCTATCATTTGTGTCTGTCTATCCATCCATTTGTCTGTCATTTCTTTGTGTCTGTCTCCCTATCGATTTGTCTCTATCCATCTGTCTTTTGTTCTTTCTGTCTGTCTGTCTCTGCATCCATCCATCATTTGTTTGTTCGGTCCATCTGTTCGTCCGTGTGTCATTGGCTGTTCTATCATTGTCTATCTAGAATTCCTGCCCACCATTAATCAGTATATTAAAGGAAATGGATTAGTTAAAAATGAATAAGGAAACATGGCCATTTAGTATTTTATGTATATAGCATATAGGCCATTTATGAGCTTATGAGAGCAGGGCAGTGTGTGCAGACAGCTGGAGAAAAACATGAGTGTGTATTTACCATGATGGCTCACTCCTCACTGATCATTGTGATGAATGTCAACATTAAAATTCGTCACGTTTCTGTTTTCACTAGGGATTTACGATATAGCATTCTTAATTTAGACTCTGTAACGGGAATAGACAATCATGCTTAAATCCAAGATCATGTTGAATGACCGAATGTGACATACGGAGCTTGGATTAAGTGCCACCAATGTGAAGTGATTGTGAGTCAAACTCAAAGGTATAATTCCAGGGAATTAGAGCTGGAGCTCCGTAAGTGATAGGAATGCTGTCAAAACACATGAAGTGGATGCCGTCACTAATCTTAGAGAGTTTCAAGCATCAAGTACTGTAGACTGGATAGGACATGTGCTAATTAAGTAGGACATGTGTCTTGAAAAATGTACCTGCATTATTAGAACATCATTAAAGCTGAAGTGTATAATTTTCACCTTCACCAAACACAATTGTAGATAATAAAAGACTTTTAGGCTAATTGGGATGCTTCGACACAGTGTTTACATTACAGTTGTCTTTGCATATTGTAAGAGAAAATATTGAATAATTTCAATGTCATTTCTCCATTCGGTACAAACTAGATAAGTTTGTTGACTCAAATTAGATAAATTAGATGACTGTTGATTCAAATTGCACCTGAGTTCAAGCAGGTTATTCCAGTGTTACATGAAAACAGATTATAAAAAGCATTTGTCAAACATTTTCAGAAAGCTAGATGATGATCCATTATATATTTGATAATGCCCTTAGTTTGCACTGCATCCCTATGTGAACTGTTTTCTCCCTCCTTTCACACACACAAATGCACCAGTCTTGTTTATTCATGAGTTTTGTATGTGTGTGTGTCAAAGGATATCAGGCAAGAGAGCTCTAATGAAAGATGATTTGTGTGCCCTGATCCAAGGGGCAAAATGTCTATTTCTGGTTCCTCATATCAATACACATCCACCACCGGCACCTCTGTCAGTAGCTTGGAAAGTCGGCGCTGTGCTTTATATGTGAGAGTGCTCTCACCAGCGTTTCAAGAAATAAAGACAGTAATGGATTAAGTTGTTTACAACAAACAACCGTGTGTGTATGCACTGTAAAAAAAAAGAAAAAAAAAAGTTGAGCCAACTTCAAATTTGAAGGCAACCAGCTTCAGCAGATTTTTGAGTTCTCTCAACTTATTTTTGTAGGAGATTCTCAACTTTTTGTTGTATAAACTTAAAATGACAAGTTGAGAAAACTCAAAAATCTGCTGAAGCTGGTTGCCTTAATTTTAAGTTGGCTCAACTTTTTTTTTTTTTTTTTTTTACAGTATGTGCATGTGTGTGTACTGTAATATACAGTACATGCATAGTGAAAAAAGATGCTAAGAATTATTAGCTTTACTAATTAGCATTAATATGTTTTTTCATTTAAAACTAGCTTAGAAAAATGTGTAAATGTGAAAATGTATGTGAAAATCATATATACTGTTGTCATTATGTAGCTAGATATTTAAACATCGATTTTTTAATTTTCTAAAAATATATTTTCTTTTCTTTTAAAGTTTTTTATTTATTTATTTTTATATTTTTATTTTTATTTATTTTTATGTTGTGCATGCTTTTTGCCATAATGCAAAAAGCCATTTCATGCTATTTAGCCATTTCATGCTTATGTGAGCATTTTTGCACATATGTTTATAGATAGGAACTGAAGTATAGAAATTCAATGCATATTCTTTTCATATAATGTCAGTGCAGGAAAGCAGTCAGGTAGGGCACGTTGACTGTGACTACTCATCCAGAATGTGTGAAATATAAGCAGCAGAAGTGTGATGTCCTCTAATAATTAAACCTTCAAATGACATGACAGCTCTTAGCTGATGATTACAGAAGGAGACCTGCTGTGTTTATGAGTCAGATGCATATGGAAGCATTGTGTTCACATGTTCACCAGAGCTGTTAAGTAAAGCATTGCTACCTGTCCTCCCGCGCATTATTCAATCCACAGTTATTCGTTGGTTTTCAGCATTAAAATAATCTGTGCTTGGCAGCTCTGTGATCGAGTCATGAACCACAATGTCTGTGAAGCATTGCAGGGTGACTGTGATGACCCTCATAATGGATAGATGAGCACCCTATCCACTACATCCCCTCAACATGACAGCACTCATATATCACAGAATAACCTCTGGCTCACACTGATCAGGATAGCGCTAAAGCAAAATCAAAGACGAGCAGAGTGGCAGATACAAGACAGGATTGCTTTTCAGCAGAGCTACAATGCTGTCTGCTAAAATCTTGTGCGAGGATTACTTCACTCAAAAAAACGAGCTGTAAATGTTTACAGAAAGAGGCTACATGTGCAAGTAAAAATAATAAATGCAAAATGGAGTATACATGACAAGAATTAGAAACCCAAACCATTTGAGATCAACAGAAAGTTGCAATGGAAATTTGTGCGGCTTCAGGTCTTTAGGTCAGCTCAACTAATCGTATCAATTACGATTGTTATTTCTTGCTCTAAAAATGCACAGTCTGACAAACAAATTGTTCAGACATGCATATCACAAAGTTTTTGTAATTTTGACTTCAGTTTTGAGGACACTGGTGAGAAGTCCTACCTAAACTAAACCAGTGTAGTTGTCTACAACCGCCTATGTGATATTAGATGCTACTGAATCCTACTAAAATAATAATACTGACTACTAAAATAACACTGGTCCATTTTCATCATATGGACAAAAACTGTAAAAAAAAAACAACAACATTATTTAAGATATCTTCTTTTAAATAAATTGCCTTTGAAACATAGTAATAAGGAAAGAGTTAGATGTTTTGTATGATGAAAATTCCCATTATCATGTTCACTCTGTGCCAGTTTCTCAGACATCAGGAAAGCATAAGTTGTTCACAATCATCATGCTTTCGTTACGCCTTGCGTTAGTCTCCAGAAATGGCTAGAATGGAGAACATGTCAGACATCAGCCCAAGGGGATATACATGGACCCTTGTTGTGAGTGACAGTTCAACAATTAAACTGACAAGGTGAACACATTCACACACTCTGGCCCTGCAGCCTCTATCTAAGGAGACTAAATGCACTGTAGATTTCATACAAACAGCATGCAAGCTTTAGCCACTCAGATGTCCAATCATTTCTGTATAATGGAAGCCAGGGGGGACCTGAAATGACAGTAGCCTGAAACTCTTTCTCTCATGCTTTATTCCTGATTGCTGTTAGAATAATTGATGGAGACTTGCTTGTTTTTCATTTATTGTTGGTTTCATTGAGCAGTGATGTGCTATTTTCAGTCTGGAGGGGTCTATCAGACATATCTGTCTACATTTCCAAACCTGCATTGTATTGTAGAATAATGAAAACCAAGATTTCTTAGAGTCTGTAGTGTACCTGAGGAAGTTTCTTGTAGCTAAAAGCTTACAGAGCTCAAAGTGATATAAAGCATAGGAACCAAATAATGCTGAATCAGATGTTTTCTTGTAACAAAAGAGGCAAAACATTGGATTTTCATGCATTATTATTACATTGTAATAGTCCATTAAAAAGGAAAAATTAAAAAGGTAATTTCCTTCAAACCTTAAAAGAAAATCTCGGGCTAAAAAACCTGTGAAAAAAAATCAATATGGAAAATTACTTCATATTTATTTTTCTTGAAAATTGTTCCACTTTTGTACTTTTCTTAGAGTATAAAATGTTCTCTGGAATACTTGACTTTGATTGGTCAATCATGGCATATTTTTTGTATAATACTGCATATTTGAGTCTGACAGTAAATG
Organism: Barbus barbus; assembly: GCF_936440315.1. NCBI lineage: Eukaryota > Metazoa > Chordata > Actinopteri > Cypriniformes > Cyprinidae > Barbus > Barbus barbus. The sequence continues at coordinate 19,418,723 of NC_136720.1, forward strand.
TCTTGCTATTTTGTTCTTGTATAATAAACTACTAATAAAAAAAGTTGTAAATAAAACAAAGATTATTGGAGTGTGTTTTACAATAAAATATTATTTCAGCCTTCCTACTTCATAATTTCATGTTTTATTCAAAGTGTTCAGTTCTGAGTGAAAATCATTTAAAAATATTTACGTCACATAACAAACCCATTAGGGATTATACAAATCCTCTCTTGCTCACTGTATCAGGATTTATTTTGCAATAATGACTGGCTCACTCAATCCTGTTCCACTTATCTGACCAAAAAACAGATTAAATGTGTTAAACAAACTTGCCTCTGGAATATAGGCCCTTGGCAGTTCATAGCTCATGATAACAAGATGTAAGCCCAACATTAGAACCAATTGGTTTTCTGCCATCTCTTTCCCCAGCAGACTGAGGAGATTGCAAACCACTGAGGCAGACGACTCTTTGATATCTGCAGAGATGAAGGAAATGGCAGGTGTCTGTCAGCCTGATCAAGGTATTCTTAGGTACACCAAGCTTTTGATGAGGCACCTTTTAGCAGTCTGAGGCTCAGAGGTAAGATAGAAAGCAGCGCCTCATTCAGCAGCATCTCCTTTTGTGTTAAGCGGGTTTTTTATTCTTCGATACGTGCATCATCTCACTAGTGCCTCTATCTTCTCTTTTAGCCGTTTGGCTCTGGTCTCTTGATAAATGCAGTCTTGATGTGGGTCGAACACATGTCTCTGAACATGAATTGTTCACAGCTGCTTCTTTACAGCAATTACATTTTGAGATTTTTTGTAATATCTAATTTTATAGTGATTCCAGTAAAATAAGAGACCAAATAGGGCCTTTTCAGCATATTGTAAAAGCATTTTTCACTTAAAGATGATCAAATATTAGGCACTTTGACAAACCGCTGACATTTCTTGCCTTTCATTTCCTTAATAGGCTTGAGGTCTTTCTTTCTTCTGCTCTTGCTCTCGTTCCTACTCTGTCTGTCATTAATTATTAAATATCAGAGAAAGCCTAATTACAGCTGAACAGTGTGACGCCATTAAGTAAATTGTCTGAAAAATTGGTACAGCGCAGCATACAGAGCTTTCTCACTCAGTTGCTGCTATCTGAAAGACGTCCATCATCTCTCAGAAGATACGGTACCATTCTTAATGTACCGTTTTCTACTTCACCCATAGTTGCCTTTTCTGAAATTGGCAAATGTGAAATGTTTCAAATGTGGAATGTGTCTGTGTACATGTGTTTGAGTATAAATGTATTCTATAATTAGGAATATAATCGAATATCCTGTAATAGAATATTCTCATATTTCATATGCATGAAATTGAAGTCTTAATATTATACAGGGTTTTATAGTTAACTAAAATGAAAACTAATCTATATATATTAATATATAACTATAATAAGTTGACACTCTACGAATAACTATGAGTAGCCTAATTGTAAAATACACTTTGACAATTCAGAATTTATTTAGTTAAAATACATTTGAAACATCCAGTAAAATCATATTTCAAATATTTAGTGTATTTGTTTTTTTTTCTTACAAAAGTTATCACAAACTGTACACATCATAACAACATGTATAGCGATCATTTTAGTTGTCCTGTGCAAGTATGACAAAGAATCACTGAGAAGCAGTTCATCAATAGCAAGAACAAGAAGTCATCTCAGAAAGTTGAGTGCTAATCAAAACAGTTGTACAATTTTTAGAAGCCATTACACAATATATGCAAACTGTGTATAAAGTTATTCAAGATCACAAGCCCATAGTACAAACCAATCACCAAACGATCCATAGAAATGCACTTTAACAGCATAACAATTTGAAGAAATCCTCAAGTATATACACACACGCCAGCATTGACAAAGTTAAATAAAATAAAAAGTAATACCTCTCAGAAATGATAGATTTCTAAACAATATCTAATGTATTGATATCAGCATGCTACAAGAATACTTCATCTTTGTTCTATCACGCTGACCAAGCTCTGGGGCAGAAGCACTGTCTTGTGCAAATTAAAGTTAACAGTACACAGCCGTTTGTGTCATTGCCATGATTGCATTATTACTTAATGGAGACATCAGAAAACCCAATCGTGAGGGTCCAGCTATAAAACATTAGGCGCCTCATTTATAAAGTGTGCGTATGCACAGATTTGATCTTAGAGTGTGTGTACGCTTATATCCACGCCAACGCTCATATTTGTAAAAACTTCCTTTGATGTGGAAAAGTGCTTAGCGTCACGTCAGAGTCTGAGCAGATGAACTCCCTTTTTCTTGCCGGAGTACAGCAGGTTTTTGGAAATAAGCTTTTCTTCCAGCTCACTGTTCTAAATTAAAGAATACGGATGACGACTGGTGATCTTTTATATGTTAATGACATTAATTAGGAGTCGTTTACAAGCAGAGAGCTAAAACCATTCAGTTGCGCGCAAGTTCAAGATCATTTGCTATTCATAGATTTAACATCTGAAAGAGAGGCATACGTGTGTTTTCTGTGCATACATTCAGTCTATGAATCACACGTATGCATATTTGAGAGATGACCAAATTTAGGATGGTTTCTGCACAACATTTTATAAATGAGGCCCTAGGTGTGCAATTATCATGATGTACCATATTATTTGCATACCGACTGAATAGATGCTGGATGATTTCACACAATGAATACTAATTCCCTGACATAACAAAACTCAGCCACACAGATACTAATAAACAGACAAAATTCACTCAAATGAAAAGTAAATCAAGGCTTCTCTATTTTCCATCCATTTTAAATTACCACTGAGCAATCGTTCCATGAATTGTACCTAAAGTTTGTGTGGTTGGTTGATTCACCTCTCTTTTTGCAGAATCAATTCATCCTTGAACCCCCACCCCCCCAAAAAAAGAATGCTCATCCATTTTCTAAATCGTTAATGACATGTCAACATTGATTTCCTTTTGAATGTCATCCGAAGATGGATGTGCATATAGTAGATTTTGCTAATATTCACCTGATGGAATCATTTATAGCACCTTAACTGAATCACACGCAACTTTCCAACAACGGGATCGCTCTGAGAGTGCCAGACACCATTAAAAGTTAATTTCCTTGTCTAGTTTTTCAAAAACTGAGGTTTTTCACTTGCAAGAGTTTTAGAAATTGTAAAGGAAACCATTTTTGTCTGCATGCAGTGACATTTAATAATACTGTACATCAAAAACTCTAGGACGGAGAACAGGAGTGGGGTGGTTGTTTTTAGATTTGATCATTTAATGTTAGGCACGTGTTTCATATATTTAAAGATAATATAAGTTTATATGAATATTATTCTGCATGTTGGTAATATTGGGAATAATCAACAATTTTATTCTTTTTTTTTTTTCTTTTTTTTTTCTCAAAAACAACTACAATAAAACACGCTACATCATTTGGCTACTGTGAAAGTTCTTTTTGACCATAATTTTCAGCACATACTACCTAAGAAAAATGAAATCTGTTTAAAAAAAATGGCTAATTATAATTAAATTTTGGTATGTTATGACAGCTCTTAAGTTAACTCTTAGATTTATACATCAATATCTTCATGAAGCTTCTTATCCTATATACATATATTAATTTAAAGCTGAATTATTGTAATATGTTCCATTTATTTACCAACTTTAAGACATTCAAGTATGATGAGCACATCATTAAATGTTAATGTAATCAAATGAAATTTGAATACCTTTAAATCAGTATGCTACAACAGTTTGATTAAAATAGCGTCTTTAGAAACATCAATTAATGAGCAAATGAATCAGTTAGTAGATTCCGTTTGTAGTAAACATGCTTTGAAAATGCTTTTTCCTTCATAATGCCTCTCAGAGTCATGATGACAGATAGAATATCCATCCTGTCTCAAATGGCTAAAACACAAAGTTGTATACTTTTGACATCTCAGTGTCTTAGATGATATAAAGAAATGTTGTTTTATGTCAATTTTAAAGTCTTCTTGATATAAAGAAAGACAGGCTTTATAAATAATTGTAACAATGTTGACATCTCCATTGTTCTCCATTTGATCACAATTGTATGAATGTTTTGCATACCAAACAGATCTTGATTTTATATTCAAACGCTTTTTTTCTCTAACGCTGCATCAAATTTGTCAAATGCTTTCACCAGACAGGGGAATATGTGTTTGAAATGTTCAAGAATATGAAATGATAAGCACTGTAAAATGACATGGCATCATTATACTGTCAAACAGTAAGAGGCTTCACATTATTTCACTGTCAGCTTCAAAGTGACCTGAAAACTATTGTTTTGGGAGCTCATAAACTCAGCACCAGCAAAATGTCAGAGAAACTGTGAGATTTGGAAACTTGATTGTGTCTGTAGCAGGGATACCAGTAATATTTAGTTCTTTTCCAAATAAAAATGCAACAAGCTACAACTAGAGAAAAATATACCCTATTAATTATACAAACCAAATGTGTTTTGCAGTTAGATGTGTGTGGACTTCAGGGTGTTATGGGGTCTGTGGAGGTTTTGGGGATGGACATGATCCTTGACTCTCAAAACTGGATGCTCTTCCAGGCCACTGCAGAGACAGATGATACAAAATATCACAACAGAGTAGTTTAGGACATGTTAGACTTAAATACACTTGGCAAATGGATCAGCCATTAATAAGCCCAAAGCAATAATCAAGGCTCAATCTACATAACACTGTTGCATAAAGTTGTCATCATTTTGACTCCTCCATCATACCTTCCAGGGCTCAATACTATGGATATTTTTCTTCACTAGTTTTCTTCACATTTTTACCACTCTGTCAACATTTAGTGGTCCCACCGTAAAATCTTTGTAGATGTTCCAGAATTTTTAGATGTAATTTTTAGCAACATATATGTGTAAAAACATAATAATGTGTACAAAGATATTAAAAAGATTGCATTGGGCCCAGTGAAAATATACAAATAGTTTTTCATAATTAGTTTGATATTGAAAAAATAAAAGTTTGACAAAATCAAAATCCTAATGTTTACATTCTGCATGGCATAAAAACTACATAATGCAACATCTTTCCTATTGGGCAAGTGCAAGTTGTGTCCAGCTTTCTGCTCAATTTTCTAGTTTCTCACCTCACAAAGTGCATGCCAGTGGGTGATGGGCTTGCGTGGATAAGCTAGCATCTCGTTCCAGTGGCCCCTCCCAAGACCCTTCGCATCCGGCCCTGCCCTGCATACCCCTATCACTTCGTTGTGTCCAACTCTAAAAGCAAAACAGAACATAATACTTTGTTTTTTGACTTTGAATTTGTTTGCCAGGGGTTTGCTATCTTTCCAACACATTTTATGAGCATTTTTGATCCAGATAAAAAGACTAAGGAAACCAGTGGAAAATATAGCTGCAAGCAGCAATGACGGGGCCAAGGACATCAGCGGCAAAAGTAGGAGCTAAGCATAGCACGGAGCATCAGAGCAACTGCAGCAATGAGTAATTGAAGCCATTTTAAGATTATTCTCGTCCAAATGGCTGAAAAATCATTTAAAACTACCAGTAATACGATTGAATGACTTTTCATTTTTAACCAACAGGTGGCACCATTATCAAATCGACGTGGTGTGTTCTGTGTGAGGTGACAATGGCACAGACAAATTTTGGTGTCAATATGCCAAAGCATTGCAGAGATACAGCCTCAAGTGTCATTTTGGCATCATGCCTCAAATTTGTTGTTGTGGTATGTGAAAACCGTTTTGTCTATCAACATGAAATCCATAACTTTTTGTCAGCATGGTCTGAAGATGATATGATTCGATTTTGATGAAAATCGGACCAACGGTCTAGGAGGAGTTCGAAGAAGTAGGTTTTTAAAGAAAATTAAAAGAGCAGAGAGGAAGTTTGGCTGACTATGGCAACATTGGTATCACTGTTCTCAGCATGACCCAAGGAATCTATTAATACCAGTCTCATTACAATAGGCAAAATTCACAGAAAGATATAAGCATTTATTTGAAATTTCATTATGACTTTTGACCACAAGGTGGCACTGTTTCAAACATTTTTGAGTACTTTCAGGTCATGGTCTCCATGGTACATATAAAGTTTTGTAATGGTACACCAATGCATTCGTAAAATATTGCATTTTTAATCAATACCCCATTATGGTCAATGGCAATTACATGTTTTGTTCAATTATAGCGCCACCAAGAGGCACAATCCTACAATGCCCATACATATGCGTGTCAAATTTGGTGAAAATATCTAATTTTGTTTTGGAGTTATAGACATATTTGTGTGTAAGTAGATGAAAAATGACTGACTGTTGAGTTTGTTTGCATTTTTGTGCCACTTACTATCAACATTTTGGCAATTGGGCATTAGTATATTGCCGGGGCGCTATGCTTTCGAATTTCCTACAGGGTTTCGTGTCGATCGGAGTAACGGTTTCAAAGATATTGCCAGATGTTTTTTAAGCGCTAAAATGCGACTTAGCACAAACCATAAGGCTAAACCTGGCAAGTTTGGTATCGATGGACTCGGCAACGATTCAGGAGACTAAAAAGGTGACTCCTGTGAAAATATGTCAACCCCACCCAAAGTTATAAGCATGTGAAAATTAGATTTTACCACTAGGTGGCGCTGCTTTGAAACTTCTCAGGCTCCTTCAGGGCATCGTGCTGATGACCCATACCAAGTTTCGTAACGATACGTTAATGCATTCGTAAAATTTAGCATTTTACTAAAGAATTCAACATGGCCGACGCCCAAAATGGCTGACATGGGAAAATTGGATATGGTTGGACTCGGCATGATGCACCGAATCTAAAGAGACCGATTTTTTTATGATTGTTGGCCAAACCATTCACAAGTTATAAGCAAAAATATGAATTTTTCATATCTCCTGACCACTAGGTGGCACAGTGCCAAAGCACTGCATGTTGCCTCAGGTCATGCTTGTTATAGCACACACCAAGTTTCGTGTAAATCCGTCAAACCCTTCCGGAGATACAGCCTCAGATCCCTTTTTGCGTGCTTTTCGGCAAATTCGTTATTGTTGTATTCGAGAACGCTTGGGCGAATCAACTTGAATTCCATAACTTTTTGCCTCCATGGTCTGTAGATGATCTGAGCCAATTTTGGTGAGAATCGGACGAATCGTCTAGGACGAGTTCAACAAATTAGGTTTTACGAACAATTGAAGATAGCGAAAAAACTAAACCTTGCAGACTTAATTCGACTTGGCTTGAGCCAAGGATTCAGAGGGAAAAAAAAATTCATTTTGTGGCTTACGGTTCAAAAGTTATTAGCATAACAAAATTGAAATTTTAGACTAGTGGTGGCGCTAGAGAGTTTGAGTTAGAGACTCCAAATTTGCTGTGGTTACTATTGACACCATCATCTACCAGTGTGCCAAATTTTACTACTTTCCCGCAAGCGGTTCTATGGGCTGCCAACGCAATGGCGGAAGAAGAATAATAATAATAGGAATCCTAACAAACACAATAGGTGCCTACGCACCTTCGGTGCTTGGCCCCTAATAATAGTGATCATACTTGATCAACAGGACCTTTGCATAAATGCTCCCACATCCACCCACATATATATTTTACTCCTTGATGGTTGAGCGATGTTTTGATAGCCAAATCTGCCCTTAATTGCAGCGTAGCTTTCTGATTTAATAGACGTGCACAGCAGAGTTTTATAAGACCAGACTGAAAGATCTCCATTAAGATGCTTGTTACAAATATTTCAGTAACAGTCGCCAAGCATGAGTGGTTTGCTAGCATGTTATCTGACTTAATATTATAACCATCATCATCATTATCATCATGTCAGAATAATTTATCTTCAGCATGCTATAAATGTGTTTGGTTATTGTTTTAAAATGATCTTAAGGAGCAGGGACTGACCTGTCATAATCCATCACCGTGATGGACAGGCTGACCTGCTCTACATTCTCAGGTGGGATGTCGAAAATGATGGCCTCGTTATAGACAGGGTTGAGCGTGTTCTTTTTGGTTGTTGTCTTCCGCTTCTTCAGTCTCCGACCATCACATATGAGGGAGACTTTAACATATGGATCTGTGGAAAGAAGCAAAGTGAATGTGTTTCGAGCTTTTTGGATCTGAAACATGAATATAAAGGTTTTTCCACATAGAAGAACATAGCATTATTCTTTTTTTTTTTTTTCTTTTTAGCTGTCTTAAGACGTTCTGCTTGCGATATGACAAGAGCCCACGGGCATTTTAATATCTCACAAAACATGCTTAGCATTGATGTGTCTGGTTGATGTGTTTTCCCGCTCTCATGAGGACTCATACATAAACACATTTTTAACTTAATAACATGCATCAAATGAAAAATTGTATATAATTTTTGGTTTGCAGAGACCCTAGGCATAAATTAATTGACTGTAGATGGAAGCTTCTGCCAATAGACTAATTGTATTTATTTTATTGTATTTTTTTACAATACATTTTTCTATTTAAAAACCTTAATTTATTGGATACCAGTGACATTTTTAGTGCATGTCTACATTGTGATACAAATGGCGCTTAAGGTTTCAACAGTTTCTGTCTACATAATAAAAATAAAAAGGAGAATATTGGTTCAAAAGTTCCTACTATTATTTTCACTGTCATTTGAGTGTCTCAGTGGTGTCTAATCCTGTTCCTGGAGGGACACTAGCATGCAGAATTTAAAGGGGAGATCAGATGCAAAATTCACTTTTACAATGTGTGTTGCTAGTGTGTGTACACAACCACCCAATAATGACAAAAATCCACCCAATGCTTTTTTTTAAATCCCCAAAAATCATTAGCACTTTCTCAGATCAAGCCATTCTCAGATTCTGGCCAAAAGTACTTCACACAGGCCAAGGTCCCTTCCACCACGATTGTTGACTGACACAGTCGTTTTAGCATTGACCCATCCTGAATGAGCTGTAAACACTCTGCCATTGTTTCATTGCAAGATTGTTTCCTAAGCGATTGAGGTGTTTTGTTGTCGGATGTAATAATGTAATAATTACTTTTGTTTTTGAAGGGACATGCAACGAAACTGGTCACTGTGAACAGAGCCATTTTTGACAAGATAAAATGGGTGTTGTTTTACACTACCATTGAGAAATTTTAAACAAAGTATGTTGTAGACTTTTCATTAACGGGGTGATGCTCATTTTCCACAAGTTGATATAATTCATTAGGGTGTTAATGAAAAGTCTACAACTGCGTCTTCAGCGGCTCAGATGTCGGGAGTAAATGACGACTGCAATGTTCATTATTACATACAACAACAGATCACCTCAATCTCTTAGGAGCCATTCTTGTCACCTGCTCCGGCGTTGAGACAATGGCGGACTGTTTACAGCTCACTCAGGGCGGGTAAAGCACCAGTGTAAATCAACAATCGTGGGAGGGGCCTGGTTTGTGTGATGTCACACATCCAAGAATCTGAGAATGGCTTGATTTGAGAAAGAAAATTTTATCATTTATCGGCATAAAAAAAAAAACACTTTTTATCATTATAGGGTGGTTGCGTACACACACTGCCAAGACACATTTCAGTTCAAACAACATATAAGAGTGAATTTTGCATCCCATGACCCCTCTAAGACCCTAAAGAATCATATCAACTTGTGGAAAATGGGCATCTGATGTCCCCTTTAACTCAAATTCTAATTAAACAAAACTAATCAAAGTAAACTTTTGGATTACTGGAAACTTCCAAGCAAATGTTTTGAGGCAGGCTGAAGCTAAATTTGAGCATAAAGATGGTAAAATTGTGAAGGACAGAACATGAGGGTTACCACTGACCAGAGTAGCCGGTTATGTCCATGGCTTTCAGATTGCGACACTTGATGACGGTGAGGGTCATGCGTCCAGCCGTGGGAAGATAGCAAAGGGAATACATAATTTCACCCAGATCAACACTCTCCTGAAAGAAAGAAAGAAAGAAAGAAAGAAAGAATGAAAGAAGTTGATAGTTGGATGCTAAGAGATGGCTGAAATAATGTCTGCACATCAGTGTCCTAAAATAGCATTAAAAATTATTGATTAAATGATCTGCAGGTTCTTCAGCATATATTGTAAGATGGTTTTTCGCTTAAGAGTCTCTCTAGAGAGCACTTGATGCGGCTGCAAACAAAATCCTTATTGACTGACTCTCCAAATAGACTTTTATTTGCCTCGCCAACAACAACATAGCTTGGGAGATATTGGACTAATGTTTGCTCATCCGTTTTAAACAAATCCCTATTCTATATTAAATCTATAGAGAGGATATGTCTGTAAAAAGGGAAAAAAATATGACTCTTCTAAGAAAGCAAGCTTTTTCCAGGAAGACTTTAAGACTTTCATAACGGCTGTGTTTGTGTGTGTGGATGTAGTTTGGGTGGCTGGTTCTTGTGCAGTTAAATAACTCAGTTTTCAATGAGACAAATCTAGCTTCCCTGACCTTTATTAGCTTTGCAGAGGCGGTAAAGATTATTCTAAAAGGCCAGTGTGTATTTTGGTATTTACAGCCTCTCAGTACTGGAATAAGATAGTGATTAATCTGTCCAAGTAAAGAATAAAAACGATTGTGTAATAGGGAGAAACATACACATGTAATCACTGCTGTGCTGTGTTTAAATTTCAGGTGTACCACATGCCTATTTTCCAGCCTTCCAAAGCAATACAGTTTCTTAATACCATGCTATTGGTTTAGTTACCAAGAAAGTGCAAAAATGAAAACAAATATTCAAACATTTTATGTTAATTAAGCATGTATAATTTACTGTTAATGTGCAAGTAAATCCCGACTATTTGAAAGTTAATGTTTTCTATAATTTTCATCCTTAAAAAAATCAGTACCTTATTAATATCTTGTGGTGTTCTTGTCATATTTTTGGCAGCAGTATTGTACATTTTAATTGTCATTATCATGATGCACATTTCTACGGTGGCCGAGAGAGCTCAATGCGCTGCAACTTCAGAAAACACATGCAAATATAAAAGGCACCAGAAAATCAAGAAAACATATTCATTTGAAAGCAGGTGCTGCAAATGCTAACAACACAAACAAATAAAGAAACACACTGCAAATGCTCACAACACAACCAAATAAATAATTTTATTTGCAGTGGGTTTCTTTGTTTGGTTGTGTTTTGAGTATTTGCAGGCATTTTTTTCTATTTGCAGTGCGTTTCTTTTTTTGGTTGTGTTGTGAGCATTTTCAGTGTGTGCGTTGGAAAATTGAGGAAGTTGTTTTCTTAATTTGCAGGTGTTTTTTTCTATTTGCAGCGCGTTGAGCTCTCTCGGTCACCGTACATTTGCTTATACATTCTTCATTATTTAAAAAAAAGGACATTTGTTAACAAACTCTGTTGTGTGTAATTGACAAGATCAACACTATATCAAACAACTATGGTACCTCCTCTGTTGTAATATGACGTCAAAACCCTTTCTGTCACATCCTACCCTCCTCCGACTGCTCTTGTTATCCACACCACAACTGTTGATTATACAGAGCCACGGGCTAGTTCTAGAGTCACGTCTCCTACCAGAGTTCGTGTCCAAAACAATTCACAAATCCTTCCTGTTTTGACTGGCCAACTTCCTCTCCTCCAGATCTGAATGGCCTTGTGCCAAAGAAGCAATGTGCTCCAAAAAGCAGTGAACAAAATTAGACCTTCAAACGTCAGCTTAAGATAAAATAGAGGGTTTCAATGTGCAGTCGGAAGTGTAACAGAGCAAGGCTGCAATCTATGGCTCTGACTATTTTAGGAATTGAGAGTTACTAGCTTCTTTCCGCAGTCGGGGGTCTAAGAGCAGCTGGTCTGGTTCTGAGAGTCAGTTTTTGTCCCTAAAGGGCAATTATACTCTCATAACAGAGCACAAGAAGTCGAAACCTCTCCACCACCTTTCCAACACGAAACATCAATACTTTTGTATTGAAGCTATGAGGCAAAGCAATAGTGAAGAGAATGAGAAGTAAATAGAATGAGAGTGATACAAATGTTAGCAAAACACAACAGAAGTGATGCGAAATGCGCATCCCTGTCAAGAAAACAAGAAAATGGACAAATAAGCTGAAAACAACACAATCAGGAAATGAATGAGCCTGAAAGAGACTGATTTGTCAAACAAGTAGGAGGAGACTGCGTTTCCCAAACAGGAATGACTCACCACAGAATCTCTCTGTGGTGAACAAAATAAAACGCTGTCACCATTCACTTTGTCTTTGAAGCTGGATGGCAGTGGGACATCATTGTTAAATGCTTTTGAATCACTCACTGTAAGTGAGGTGAGTGTGACAAACAATGCCTTTCACCTCTACAGATCATCTAGCAGTTTAACAAGTCAGTATATATGTAATAATATATAATATAAGGTTAAACCAGTGTGCATATTACCACTTAAACTAGGGTTTAATGTTTCAGGTGCTGTGAGAAATCATAGATTCTGAACTAAGTACCCAAACCTTTTTTCTTTACCCAACCTTTACAAATTGTTTCTTCCGATATCTAGTATATGCTTTTCATAAGGCTAAAAACTTTCATAATGCTAACTATTCAAATAATATCATTTACTCACCCTCATGTCGCTCCAATCCTGTATGACTTTATATGTGAAATACAAAAGAGGATATTTTGAAAAATGTCTTGTGTTGCAGTCCATACAGTGAAATTCAATGGGGTCCACTGGGGTTGTTTTGGATCCCATTGACTGGTATTATAATTATATAAACAAAAACAATTGTAACATTCTGTGAAATATATTCTGTGTTCTGCAGAAGAACGAAAGTCATTTAGATTTTGAACGGCATGAGGGTAAATAAATGATGACTGAATTTTCATTTTGGGGTGAACTATCCCTTTAAGAAGAGCTGTTCTTAAAAACCCTCATAAACAACATGACTGATGCAGTTACATAAGCTCTGATATATTAACTGAGGCATAATGAGTGGGCTTCAATATCATGAGGCCCAATCTGACTAAGGAACCTAAAAAAAATTGTATGGAGGAAATTGCTTAGGTTCCTTTGTACTAAAAATGGACTGCCGGTAACATTTCTTATTGTATTCTTCAGTCAGTGGGACGGTAGGGCAAACTCAATTCCACACCTGTTGGATTAGTCATTGCTGTCGTTTGAAGGCTCTGGCTTGATAATCATGCTTCCTGTGGCTCTGGAAACTGGCAATTGGATCTATTTTTGGAAGGGGTACGTGGGTGCCCTGAAAGGGTGAGTCAGTTTGGAGATGAGCCCTCCCTGACACCTGGCTTTACATAACAGATCAATCTATCCTTTAATGAGACATTCACGTTTGTGCAGTCAGATTTCCTTTGAGCTCTGTTTGATTGAAGCAGAGGTATGTGACCAGTTAGTAAATAATGTAAGTGAATACAGTTGTCCTTGTACTTCTGTTAGTTAATTAGTTCGTTTATCTTTTAAACAAATCTATGTCCAGCCAACATTCAACAAAATCTAGACAAACTTTGGTTTCAGTTAAAAATTTATTTAATTGCTGATGAATTTCGTTGCGTTTCAATTCATTTAAATTCTACTTCCCACCACACAAATTTAAATACTGCATCCTGTTTGCTACCTTCAGTTTAAACTGAATTTTAAAATTCCAACCTGCCAGAAATCTGGTCTCGTTGAGGTATCTGAGGAAAGTACTGGTTATGACCTTTGCTTTTCTATACGCGCTGTACTTACTGTAGTGGCTGCAAGGATGTCCTTCCAAACCACAGCTTCACGTGATAGGTCAGACAGCTCAAACAGGTTATCAACCACCACCTCTCCGATCATGTCATGACTCGTAAAGCGGTCAAAGTCGTACACGCTGAAGTGCAACATGCGATTGCACAGCTCACTGTACTCCACAGGGAAGCGGAACGTCTCATCGAACGTGGGGTTGAGTGTCTTGCGGTGGACCCTCGTCTGAAACTTCTTTTTGCGCTCCGGAAGCAGGTAGATCTTCACGTAGGGGTCGGAAGTGCCTGTGAAGTCTTTTGCGGGAAGGTCCAGGGCCTTTAGAATGCGAACTACAAGAGCTTGTTCCTCATAGTCATAGCTGAGGGCAAAGCTCAGCTTACCGCATGTCTCTACCGCCTCCTTGGTGCCCTCTTCAGAGTCCACAGACTTCTGCTTGTATAGCTCAGGTTTGATACGACCGATACTGACTGCAGAAGACTGGCGCACAGGTAGAGTGTCCATGGTGAAGTCCACACTGGTCACATTCATCTGCCGCGGCAGGTGTCGGCGGAAAGAATTGTGCCTATGAAAAGAGAAGAACTTTATTGCTACTTAAGAAAATGTTTCCTTTTAAATATTTCATAGCTACTAAATATTTTGGTAGGCTATATTGGATATTCTGCAGTAAATGGGTGCCATCAGAATGAAAGTTCTAACAGCTGATGAAAACAATGCAATTACGTCAACTCCAGTCAACATCAGTTAACAATTTGTGAAGTGAAAAGCTGAATATTTGTAAGAAACAAATATATTAATGCATTTTCACTTTAAACCATTGTTTCTGGCCAAAATATCTATTGGACGCTTCCTCCAGTGAAACAGTCCATCCCCTGTTGTCCTCTCACATCAAAATCCACTATCATATTTGTTTTTAACTGTTTTAGACTGTGTTTGCTTGTAAACAGAGCTTGATGTGCATATTCAGACAAGATGACTTTTTCACTAGAAGCAATATTATGGATGGAAGAAGGTTAAATACGTCTTAACGATGAATTTGTTTATTGCAAATAGGATTATAATAGGATTTAAATAGGATTTATTTATTGCAAAAACAGATTTTTACTGCACAAGATGTTAATTGATGTACTGGAGTCGTGTAGATTACTTGTGGATTATTGTTATGTTTTTATCAGCTGTTTGGACTCTCATTCTGACGGCAGCCATTCACTGCAGAGGATCCATTGGTAAGAAAGTGATATAATGCTAAATTTATGATATCTGTTCTGATGGGGGGGGGGCTCATCTACGTATTGGATGGTCTGAAGGTAAGTTACTTTTCAGCAAAATTTCATTTTTGAGTAAACTATCCTTTAGTAGCAAGGTTCCTTTTAGTTAGTTACTCCCTAGCACTGGAAAATAAGCGCTTTAGTGCCGCGTGTTACTCTTCAATTGCGTTGATTTAATTATTAGCAACTTTTATATTCTAGACTTGACTTAAGATTTTATCACAATAGTTAGGCCTGGATCTTTTTACTAAAAAAAAACAATTTTCAGCACTCATCTTGACTCCTATGAGGAAATCATAGTTCTCTACTTATCCTTGGTGTTTCCTAGCAACTAGCACCTTTAAGACGATGACAACAAACATATGACAATGACAGCATGATACAAAGAAAGTGATGGATTATATCATTTAACAAACTTGTGATATATTAAACAGAATATTTACCAAATTTGAACTTTTTTAGTGTTTCCACACAATTGTTTCTGCCCTTTGTCTCGCATAATCTCATAATCAGTCAATCTCTCTTTCTGTCTCTATTTTCTTTCTGTCTCTATTTTCTTTCTGTCTCTATTTTGTCTCTATCTCTTGTCTGTCACCTGCACGTTTGCTGCACATTATGCCTTGCAATTTGTGCAAATATCCCAGCACAATGCAACGATAAATTGAAGACAGACAGAGTAATTAACTGCTGTCTTCTGATGTTTTGAAGAGCACTTATTTTGAAACCCAGTGTTTGATGGCAGTGTTTCTTGCCAACCATAATGAATGAGTCTGTGAGCCAGTGTCAGATTTCAATTTGTATTTTTACTCTCCTATATAAGCGATTGTCAAGGAGGTGAAAATATTTAAGTCCTATTTGCACAGACACCTGTCAGTCACCTGTTGCAGTATACACTGATGAATGATCGCTACATGTGAACTAAAACTAGCCTGTCTACTCATTTGATTTTGACTTTTGGTTCATGCAAGCTATCTAACAATCGTGTTTTATCATATTACAGCAGAAGGAAGTTCAATTTTGCAGGAATGTGTAATATGCTCATGCATGGTTAAATGAAATTAATTGTGCATACAGTAATTCAGTTAAAAATTTCAAAGGGGTCATGAACTGAGAAACCAAAATTCCCTTGATCGTTTGACATATAAGAGGTCATTGTACTCATAGAAACTTCATTTTACAACAGATTAATTTACAAACAAAGCACAATTCGACTCAGGACTTTCCCCAAAAAACTAAATGATTCAAAACAATAGTGCATTAACTCATCAGAAATAGATTAACTAGCTTCTCCAAAGCATAGTTCTGCTCACTTTAGTCATCAACCTATACCATGAAATGACCATTTAAAAGAAACTAGTTTCACATTTAGCCTATTTTAAAGTCTTTTGAAGATGGTTTGCCTTTATCTCAAGGCATAGTGTATCTGCCTATTTATGCATTCTTTCTTTAATTTTGGAAGTGAAACTAGAGTCCAAGCGATGTACTCCAGAGAAGGTAATATTTAAGAAATATCAGATAAAATGTGTCAACCCAAGACAAGCCAAACAGTCTTTCACAATGACCTTTAAGTAACTTCACCTGGCCTTATCATGCACTGCATCAATATGCAATTTATGAGGACACCTTATTTGTTACACCATGTTGAAGTGTTTAATGACAATTGGCTTGTCAATAATAGATTCCACGAGGAACCGAGCACAGCTGTTCCTCACATCCCCAGTCGGACAAACAGTCACAACATGACAGCGCTATTGCGTGGCAACACTAATTACATCCCTGCTTTCTTTAAACATGGTGCTGCATGAAACAAAGAAAAGAAGAGCTGATTGTTTAATTGCTGGGGTCATTTAATGCTGTTGCCATGGCAATGTGACTCTAGGGTTCTGATTGGTGAAATGTAGTGATTAATGGGTGTATGCAGCAACCAGGTGATGTGCCATCAATGAATACGTGAACATAAGAGTTGTGATAATAAACTTGATACCATAATTCCTTTTATTTGGACGTATATAGTATACTATATATGTAGTATACTAATGTTATTTTGTACTAATATAATTAATTTTACTAATAATTATACTAATTATTTTATCATTATTATTATTATTTTAATTTTTGTTGTATTAATAGATGTTCAGTAATAGAAAATACTGTGTCTGTGTGTATGTGTGTGTGTGTGTATGTGTATGTGTATGTGTGTGTATATATATATATATATATATATATATATATATATATATACATACACAGTATATTTTATTTACTTAAAATCTGGATTTATTTAAAATCAGCTGGCTTAATCTACTTAGTAGCTGTGCTTTGGCTCGGATCCGGTTGTTTTATTTCCAGCTGGATGGCAGCCATGAAAAGCATAAATGTGCATATCTCATAAGTGAAAAACAGCTGCTGCCTCATTTGCTGTATTCAAAGGCACACACTGATCAAAAATCATTCAGTAAATTCACCCCTTTATAAGCATATCTGCTCAATTACACCAAGTATATGTTCTTTTTTCTAATCCTTATATGAGTTATTTACTCAAGTGGCAATAATGAAATGATTAACCCTCTTCTGTAGTGTCATTCAATGTGCAATCGGGCATCAAAAGTAGATTTCCATGTACTGTAATTTATCATGTAATTGGCATTCAGATGTGCGTATCACCTGGAGGACGAGGTAGGTTCAGTGGTCTGCCTCTGGATTTTGGCCTGCTTGCTCAGATGGTCACGCAGGGCCTGCTGCACCTCGGCAGGGATGTCTGGCAATGTCTGGCTGATCTTCATGGCCGCCTCCAGAATCTTAACTGAGCTGCGGCCGTTGACCTTCACTTCTGGTACCTTCCTCTTCTTATCCTCCTCATCCTCATGCTGGATGTGCGATGGCTGCCTTCCCATAGTTCCAATTGCCTTAGTCTCAGGATGAGGAGAAACAGAACGAGACACCGGAGGTGAGGCCGGGGCCGGGGGGGCCTCGGGCAGCACCCCCAATGGGCAGCTGTCAGCATTGGATGACAGCGCCTTGCTTCTCCAAATGGGCCAGCACAGCTTCCAAAAGACAAAGAGAGAGACTACCAAAAGGGCGAGCCCACAGAAACCTACGACCACAGCTAGGAGACTTACAGAGATGTCTACAGGCAACAAGAGGAAGAGAGAGCAAAGAAAAAAGAGGCAAGATTGGAAGCAGAGTGTGTTGAGGAGATCGTAAAGAACAGAAGGTGAGGGAGAAAGGAGACAAGGATTGGAGTAAGAGATAAATGAGACAGACAGAGCACCAGCAGTAATAAATGATGCATGACAGACAAACAGGAGAAAGAGGGAGAGAGAAAAAGAAAAGAAAGAGAGGGCAAGGTATAAGAAAAAGAAGACTGAAATGTGTATATTTAGTAAAGCAGAAATCAGCAGAGTCATTTTGCTCCCTGTTTTGGTGGTCCATGCAACCAAATATTAAAGAAGTCCTTTCATAGACACTAATAAACCTTGATTTAAAAATGTTAAATATCTCGCAATATGTGTTTAAGATGCTAAAAGGTATCTGAATGAGTGGCACTGTTGAACCTTCATATGTGTCCAACAGGTGCAAAAGTTTCAGCTGCTTAATGCACTGCACAATGCAACACATAATTATAGTTGATTGCTGTATCATGGAGTGAGTTTTACCACCATCCTGCTAATGGTGCTACTACTAACCAATTAGAAATGAGATACAGGGATGGACTCACTCTCATACATAACCACTACCCTTCTAAGGCCACTGAAAATGTAGGAATATGAGGATAAAATATATCGATTTCATTTGCATCAGAATGCCATCATGTAATTTGATTTCTGCCTTCTGATGCACTTGTGGCAATTTAACTATATTTATTACTATATATATCACACACATTACATCACACTGTTTGCATTACAGCACATTCTGTACTGTCTGACATCTTGTGAGCTGCAAGCCTATGTGACTTGTAGTTCTGTATTTCATTTTCATTTGCTCTGGACTACAGGGCTAAAACAAACACAATGACCAAGATTTTTACAATAAATTCATGCACAAAACGTTCATGGTTTGTATTTGTGTTACTCACCCTAGTAGTGTGATAGCCTACTGGGGTACTTTGCACAGGGTGAAGTTGTAAAACTATTTTCATTTGTCGCCAACAAATTAAATTACAGACATTGAAACATGAAACGTGCATTATTTACGTGCGGTACAGAAATGTTTATGTTTTATCGAGTTTTTCCACGCAATATTTCACGAAACGTCTGGCGCGTAATTGTACACTGTCAGAAAAAAGGAACAAAAACTGTGGCAGTAACCCTTTCAAAACGTATACAAACATGTACGCTTCAGGTACTAATATGTACTTATAATGTACTAATATGTACCATATAGGGGAAATAGGCTACAAAGATGTACCTTGTAGGTTTTGTGCCTTATACCGCCCCAGTTAAATAAAACTGAGACAACGAACTGAGTTGCCAATTTCACACTTGTTGCGCCCTGATAATCAACAAGTGGAACCTATCGGCAAGTCTAATGGCTGATTTCAGGTAATGTTATGAATATAAAGTATGTGTCTATGCCCGTGAACGAATTTTTCAAACTTTCAGTATACTAACTCCGCGCACTCGTGCTTAAAAGTGTATTGTTAACTCGCTAACCAAAGTTCCTGGAAAATATGTTTGTGAGAGGATAATAGAACATTGTTTAAGTTAAATTTACCTGAATTTCCTTTACCTGGTATGTTGCTCTCCAGTGGAAATATATCCGCGCATTTCTCCCGGTCGACGTGCCCGGCGAGGCACAGCTCCGTCACTATTTGGAGAGCCCTTTGGCACAGGGTTATGCCGTCCTCTGTGCGGACATTCATGTCTTTCCTGTTAATCCATTGTATGTTGGACGATGCGTGAGGACGAGGGTTCATTGGGTCACCATGTGAGCTGCTGAGTGCAGCGGATGCGTAAGGGGATGGAAAGAGATTGGTGCGTCCAAGTCCATGTCCTCCGCGCAAAGGCGCACCAGATTCTTTGACGCAGTGGAACATTGTAGAGGCATTTCTACACTGCCCAATAGGAGACACGCATTGTCTAGAGAGGGAGGATCATAAACAGGGCACAAATATACATTATGTTCTCATTATTTAAATAATAAAATAAGTTCTTCCAATACAACATGTAGTTGCTTCTTCGCAAAAAGACAAAGAGCTAAGCTGTCAACACATAACATTGTATATTATATTGCTTATAGTAATTTCCAAGCGTTGTCCATATCTTTCAAACTTAAGATGAACATGCAAAGCAGTATATAAACGAATATATGTGAAGTATAACCACTTTAAATGACTTATAAATAAATAATAAAGAATTAATAAAGAATACAGTATAGTACATTATTCATGAAATAAACATTATATATCCATTAGATCTTTATTTCTTTGCTCATAAAACAAATATATAATGTACACAAAAATATATGTATATATGATATACAGTATAAGAATATTATTTTTTTTTTTTCTTAAATAAGATTAATGATTGTTGACTTATTGCAGTTTCATTGTTTTTGGCAATTGTAAATTAAATTTAAGTGATTATTAACTGTACCTCACATCATGCTTTTCTTTAAAGTTCTTTCATAAAGTCTTGTGTAATCATTCCATTATCAATAAAAGGAGTTTCCAAATGTAAACATGTGTTGTCAGATGTTCAAAACGAGTAAAATATGAGGAGACATTGTGTTTAATAGAACAAAAGAGGTCTGGAAATGCATGTCTGACGAATAAGAGAAAGCTATGTGCTTGGATCAGGGTTGCTCATAGAGTCTGACAATCTCCTTGACAACCAAATGCAAACTGGGGAGCAGTTTGAGGCATCATCCTCATGCAGACCCATGTGTATGTGGCTTTGCCCTGTGAGAACTTCAGCTTCAGAAAATGCGCTTGTCTCATACTAAACAGATACAAATAGTTTTGCCAAGGTGATTTATACAAGTTTGTGGGTTCACTCAAACCCTGACTGACCCAGCATGGGGCAGAATTATTATAAAAATATATTCTCTGAATTAATGACAATAATTAAAGATGTCTGTACAGTCTGTTGTTATTATTATTATTTTACAGGATTAAAATATTTTCTTCTCGCATTTATTTGCGCTTGTATTGGTGAATCCAGATCTCAACAAGAGATCACAGCAATTCACCCAAGCACCTTACTTCTTCTTATTATTCTTCTTCTTATTATTATTATTACTTCTACTATTTTTAACATTTTTAATTTTTAACATTAAGAGAGGATTCTGTTTCCGGGGGAGGGGGTGGTGGTGTAGGGGGATAAATGAAAGTAATCAAACTGTTTTCCAATTGGTTGGATGCAGTTTATGCATCCTTGAGTCTTGCTTCTGTTCTATTTGGATGTGACCACGTTCTTTCCTATTCCATTTGTTGAGCAAGATAACAGTGTAATGCTAGGAAAAACGTGACCTGGTTTCTTAGAGGTGTGTGTGCACCATGTGCTGGGAATGCTTCTTTCCAAGAATCACAACCGTGAAAAAGATTGTCATCAAACAGTACTTACTCCCAGGCTTAAGTGGCATGTTATTCACTTGTGAAGTCTCCTCAGTGTGCTAGCAATAGGGGCTGTCCATGGTGCTGAAAAGCAATTATAATAGGCTGTACTTACAGCTAAGAGCCACTCTTGTGCTGGATAAAGTTCAGATGAATGTTATTGTGCGTAGTTAATGTAATAAATGCAGCACTTACAAATAAGTTTCTCATCAGCATAGTTAAATGCAGGTATCTCACCACATTTTAGGAATAGTTCACCCAAAAACAAAAATTTGCTGAAAATGTACTCACCCTCAGGCCATTCAAAACGTAGATGAGTTTGTTTCTTTATCGTTATGTTTCTTTATTGGAGAAATGTAGCATTACATCACTTGCTCACCAGTGGATCCTATGCAGTGAATGGTTCTAAACTATGTCAGTGGATTTTGATGTGGGAGGACAACAAAAGATGGACTTTTTCCCTGGAGGAAGTGTTACTATGGGTGGTGGACAGAAGTGTTTTGAACAGAAGTGACAGTTTAAAGTAAAAAAAAAAAAAAAAAACATTTTGTTTTTACATTGTTTTTACAAGTCTAATTGCTGGACTTGATTCATGTGGATTACTTGTGGATTGTGGTGTCTTTATCAGCTGTTTGGACTCCCATTCACTGCCGAGGATCCATTGGTAAGAAAGTGATGTAATGCAAAATTTTTCTAAATCTGTTTCTGATGAAGAAATAAACTCATCTACATTTGAATGGTCTAAGGGTGAGAACATTTTCAGCAAATGGTAATTTTTTAGAGAATTTTTCCTTTATGGTATGTGCATTGTTCTCAGTAAAAAAAAACATTGAATACTGATGAACATAGATGATTTCAACCATAGATATCTATGGTTTTTAACGGCAACAACATAAGCAAACATTACTGCGCATGTGCGCTTTTGGCCCAAACTTAACTTAACGGTAAAATCCCTCTAAAAGTAGATTATTTCTGATAACAAGCTAAATATGTTTGCTACTTAAATCAGTCGGGCTTAATGAGAATGCAAATTCATTATCTGCCAGCAGGAGGAGATTTTAAACAGAGGTTTCCCCGGCAACTAGGGTTGCCACCCGTCCCTTAAAATACGGAATCGTCCAGTATTTAAAAATAAAATGATACGTCCCGTTTTAAATCAATACGAGACGCGATTTGTCCCATATTTTACAAAATGTTCGTTGTGAATGGGTGTCCCTTATTTTGCCTCTCTGAAGGTGGCATACCGCGTGCACTCGATGAAACCGTCTATAGAGGTTATTGCAGCTTCTGGTCATAAAATGTATTTTGGTCATAAATCTATTATGCACTAACACCATTTGGCACATGTAAGAGCAGAATGTCTGGTTCAATAGGTCAGTAAAAACACTGTATTTATACAGCATTAAATAGTGTGTGCTGCTTCCATAGCTCAATTTAAAATAATGAGTATATTATGATAATTGATGTCTATTAGCATTTCAGTGGCACGGTTCCTATGGCACGCCATTAAGCACAGATGCTCCCATGGCTCACATGTCCACAAACCTCCATTAGCACTAGGAAGATCCAGCAACCCAAATTACTCTTTCAAAAAGCTCTTTGTTTACAGAGAAAATATCACACCCTTGCGGAAATATAACTTAGATTTATTTTCATGACATTAAAGGCTATTTGGGAGATAAAACAGTTTAAACAATGGGCAAGGACTTGTTCTTAAATGTTGGTACATTTCAGGCATTTACACAAGCGTATTATTGGGTTTATACGTTAAAGCATATGATGTGTTGTATTTTTTGTTTACATTTTTCATGCAGAATCAGAGGTTTGCAAATATTTGATTTTAAAGGAATAGTTTACCCAAAAAAATAAAAATAAATACTAAAAATAAATACTACTGTTTTTTTTCACATCATAACAGAAATGTAGCATACATCACTTGTTCACCAATGGATCCTCTGCAGTGAATGGGTGCCATCAGAGTGGGAGTCCAACAGCTGATAAAAACATCACAATAATCCACAAGTAATTCAATTTAAATTAAATCATTTTGCGATTAAAAAAAAGCATGACTTTTAAAGCTGACCTTTAACCAAGTTAAATTTGACTCCTTGTTTCTCCTGCCACTGATGGACCACTAATTAGAAGCTGTTGTTTTCCTTTAATCACATGCTTAACAGACAGTATCCTACGGCCACATGTATAATTTGCGACATCACTTCTCATTCTTTTAAAGGTTAAATTAATTCTTCATCTGTGTGATGGCTCATTGCCCAAGAATCCCGATTGCAAAAGAGATCCCTATTAAAACGAAACAACTGCATACAATGATCTTTTTTCTGTGTTTCTCTAGCTAGCAGATACTAATTCAGTGACAAAAAGGCAATGATCCATTGAATACACAAACTATAAAAACCATAAATCACCAAAAGCATGTTAGTTGTCCATTAGTGAACCTTGATATAAGCGCACATTCACCAACAAGCTCTAAAATTTCTGATAGTTTTTTTCACACACAACCACATATTAAGACGCACACATACACTCGTCTAAAGATGAGCGGAGGTTAGTGAGAGCCTCATACTGGGCTGTTCTGAGTGATTACCTCCACATGGCTAACCCTTCAGACACCCCCTGGAAAGTCATTATTCCTAAAAGAGGTGGTTCTTGCATAACTCTTGCATAACAGTTCTTGTATTGCATGTCTAATCAGTCAAATTCTGATTTAAAATGCCCAATAGCGATTGTTTGGTAGTATGCTTCTGCCAATCTATTAGTTTCCCTGAAACTGTTATGGAAGCAGACGGACACACGGGAATATAAAAAGGTAAGGTTTATTGTACAGTGAGTTGGTTCAAGGGAATACCAGGAATGGTGACAATGGCAGAGATCTTGAAGAGTGACAATGGTAGTTAGGCTGGATTGCGTGGTCTGTTGACAGGAGCTCATGGATATCTGAACGCCACACACCGCGACGCTTCGTCGTGACTTGAAGGAACAGACAGACAGGGATCCAGGACACGGAGGACAACACTCGGAGAAAGAACAAGAGGTAAGTTCACAGGCAGGGTAGCAACAGGTAAGTATCAGCATATACTTGCGTAGAGTCCACTTCGTTGGAACGAGACCGGACATTTGACTGAGGTGAGGTGTGTGGCTTTATAGTGGTGCTTGATGAAGTGATGATGCTGTTCAGGTGTGCAGATTAGAACTCGGGTGATGACGTGCGTTGTGATTGGCTGGGGTGAGAGCCTGGCCGATCTGTGACAGAAACAGCGTTTTGAGGGCTGACATTTTTTACTTTATGTGAATGTGTGGATTCAGAATAATTTTTTAAATACACATTATTATTAGAATTAGTAATATTGTGGATTGTTTTGCAATACTCTATGATTCCTATAATGTAATAGTCAAAGTCAAGTGTATTCTCATTTATAATACAATTCAGCATATATTAAAAAAAAACATCTGATTGCAAAATGCATATTTTCCTGATTCATTTAAAAGCACTTCCTACCAGCCAGTTAGTATTGTACTTGTGACAAATTTGATAGCACAGCCAGACGCAAAAAGCCATGTCTTATTCTAATAATTGACATAATTATCTGAATGTACTAATTGTTTTTCCATTTTCAAACAAAAATACATTGTTTTATGTCTCTGCTTCCCCCATTGTCCAAAAGGAAGTAATCAAACAGCTTGACGTAGAAAAACCAGTTCTTGCATCCTCTTGTTTGTGCTATCATTTCAGGGATCACCATGGTAACAATTGACATTAAAATGTCAAAACAGAGCAAATTGGAAACTGTGCAGGCTGTTACAATCATGTTTGGTTGTTTAGTAGCTGATATTTGACAATGTATAGGAATAGCTTGATTTGTTCTAGCAATATGGGATTAGAATGACAATAAGATGCTTTTTTATAGTAATTATGTCGACAACATCTGTTTTAGCACCAATGGAGATTTGTGCAAACAAACAGATATGTTACAGTGGTGCAACAACAAGTATGAAGCATTTTTTGTATGTTTAAGGTCTGTTGTTAGTGTGCTTTGGCATGCCAATACACAAATCTAAAGATATCCCTATCATTATGTTCATGCACTGACTGTAAAGGACATCAGTGATAATCAGTATGAAGTACACTCAGAAGTCTCCCAAGGGTGTAACATGTGCATGTGTGTGAATATCCCCATGCAAGAATGCTGTGGACCACAGCTTTACTCTCAAACAGACGTTCACCATTCATCAGCCTCGCTCTTTGATTGTTCTGTTGCCAAGGCAACCCCCGTCACCAGTCAATACTGGTTGGGGACTGCCGGTGGAGGTCTTCCCTACTACCTAGCTGGGGTATAGTTAAACTCCATTTAGACCGAGCATCCACCAATAATCTCCTCCAGCAGCTTTTTGTACAAAGCTGTGGGCAGAGATGCAAGGGAGTGTCTCAGCATGAGAACTCCAGCCACACGTGTTCGAACCCTGTAACACACCGCGTTAAACTAGTGACAGTCACCCTGCACTGCTTCTGATCGGTTAATGGAAATATTTACAGAGGAAACGGGGAAATTTGGGGAAACTGGCCATTTGCTGTTTTAAAACAGCTATAAATGTGGCTGGTGGTTGCAGGTTGAGACCTCCATGGAGTGGCTTAGCTTAAAGCTTAAAGGCAACATGATGGAAAAAAGATGTCTGAACTCTCCAGTGACTCGCTCATTCTCCTCAGTCAGAGAGAGTTTAAACCCTCATCCTTACAGCTTCAGATCTTTCACTTGAAGGCAAACATCACCATATTTATTATGCTGGAGAAACAGCTTGTAAATTTGATTGTTCATCTGCATTCTCACATGAATCACTGTAAAATGTGACTCAGTGGCAACAGTAATAAGAATTTGAATTTGAAGAACAAGGTAAATTTAACTTAATTTGTCTTCTGGAAAACATGTAAGTATCTTCTGTAGCTTCTGAAGGGCAGTACTAAATGAAAAAATATGATATTTATCAAAACAAGAAAAATGTACTCATCTTCATTCTGTTCAAAAGTTTTCACGCTCTTAATGCATCAGTGAGCGTTTGAACCTTCTGTAATAGTTGCATATGAGTCCCTCAGTTGTCCTCAGTGTGAAAAGATGGATCTCAAAATCATAGTCATTTTTGGAAAGGGTTCAAATACACAAAAATGCTGGAAAACCAAGAATTTGTGGGACCTGAAGGATTTTTCTGAAGAACAGCAGGCAGTTTAACTGTTCAGGACAAACAAGGGACAACTATCACTAAATAAAAAAAAATCACAGCTGTGGATCATTCAGATAACAACACAGTATTAAGAATCAAGTGTATGTAAACTTTTGAACGGGGTCATTTTTATAAATTCAACTATTATTTTCTCTTGTGGACTATATGTAAACATCTTTTATGTGAAATATCTTATCCAGGTCAGTACTAAATAAACAATATCATGCATTTTGTATGATCCTTCTTACTTGGTAAAATAATCAACATTTTGCAGATTCTGCAAGGTGTATGTAAACTTTTGACTTCAACGTTCAAGGACCAGTAAGATTTTTAAATTGGTCTCGTATGCTCATCAAGGCTGCATATATTTGATCCAAAATATGGTATATACAGTAATGTTGTAAAACTGAAATGCTCTGACAATTTAAACTAATGGGTTTCTATAGTTATATAATCAAAATATAATTTATTCCTGTGGTGGCAAAGCTGAATTTTCAGCAGCCTTTACAGTCTTCAGCCTAATTTTTGGAACCTGTGATATTTATTTTTTCAAGATTCCTTGATAAATAAAAATTTAAAAGAACAGAATTTATTAAAAAAAAAAAAATTACATTTTAAAGTATGTTACAATAGAAAACTGTTAAAAACTGTTAAATTGTAATAGTATTTCACAAGATTACCATACTGTATTTTTGATCAAATAAATGCCGCCTTGATGAGCATAAGAGACTTCTTAATAAACATGAAAAATCTTACTGATCATATATATGTACTATATGTATTTGTATATATATCTATCTGTCTAGATAGATAGATAGATATGTTTTTATAGTTGAACTGCTCTGATCATTGGTTCTGTTCTTGCATATCTCATAGATGACAGAGCATTTTTTTTTAATTCTCCAAAGTTCCTGTGAAATGTAGTTATTATCCTCTCAGCATCTGATTTTTAAGAAAGCTAATCAAGAGTAATGACTGCTTGATTTGTAGAGTGATGCTGGTTACTCTGAGCGGCAGCATGTCCTTGTAGATTTTGTGCAATATTATCAGCATAAATGTGATAAAATGTTATAAAAATTACATTGTGGGTCAGTTGCTTACTGAATAATAAGCCTTACAAAACCAATATACTCTGAGATATGTATCGGGAAAAACAGCGTTATTACAAGGGTGATGTTACTTTGAACAGTTCAATAAACAAGAACGTAATAGTATAATTGACCGTTTCTTTTTCGGTTTTTGCATCAGCACTTTTGAACAGATTGATTGACTGAATGAATGAGAGAGGTGTGTGTTATTTATGGTGGTTCTGAGACTGTTTAAAAGTTATCTCTACACCTTATGTAATCAGGTACACTGGGTTATGTAAGAGGACCTTTTATAAGATCACTGGACAGGAGTGAATGATAACTTATGATCAGGATTTGGGATGTTTTGATCTCATTGTTCTGCTGCACATCCTGCTTGGAAACACTGATGCTGCTTTCCACACAGGTTTAAGACATTTATTGAGAATGCTCTTTCCAGTCTTTCACAGTCGATCTTCCTCATATTCTGGACACATGAAAATGAGTTCAAAAGGTAGTCTTCCTAAAATCTATTAGTACTAGAACATGTGAGTAACTAAACTGAGCAAACCGAGGCAAATAGTTAAACAAATATGGCATTGCCACTCTAATGTAATGTAATTGATGTAATAAAAATTAACAAAGTGAATTCCTGAAGTGAATTGATCAAGAATGTATCATATCAAATTTAGTCATTTTATGTTTGATAAATAAGATACATAACTACACACACACACACACACACACACATTGTTATATATTATATTATATTAATCTAACCAGCAATTACATAATTGTTTTGCATACTGAATTGTGACTTTCTTTTTCTTTCTCTTTTTCTTTCTTTCTTTTTCTTTCTTTCTTTCTTTCTTTCTTTCTTTCTTTCTTTCTTTCTTTCTTTCTTTCTTTCTTTCTTTCTTATTTACAAAGATACATATAAGATAAATTACATCCAAATTAATTCATTTATTATTATTATTATTTTAAGAAATATGGTTTTAGATGCTGTACTATACACACCAAATGTCATATCCCATACTTACCAATCAAAGGCCAATAATGTAACTATGCATTTTATAATTTGTAATAATGTGTATTTCAAAAGCAAGTGCAAAATAACTAAAAGCATTCAGTATTCTGTGAGCTCTTGATCTGTGATCTGTGACCAGAATAACCACTGGCAGCAGCTGTACATGTTCCACCACAGCCCTTTATGTGCTCACTGCCCTTTTGAGTCCACTGTCGATGTTATCAGACCTTTTCCTTCTAGCTGCAGTGTCACACCTGACAGTGAGGCACTTTTGAATAGTTTGGAAACCAAAGGTGTGCAGAGCCTGTTATCATGGTGTGGACTTTTGTGGTTTCCTGTTTAACTATCTGTTTGCTCGCTCAGGTTTATCTAGACACTTGTTCACACTGAGACAAACAGAGCTCCACCTGTGCTGAATTGGTTGATTATCTGATCGTGCTCCTCCCGAACCTTGTTAGTAAAACATAATTTAAACATCATATCTAGGCAGTTTATGTGCCCACACTTTTGGAAGTGTACATTAAACATGATATTATATCTTGTAGTCCACAGTATAAATGTCACATAAACTGTCGTGGTGATTGATGACTGGAAGGATGTCTGTATCTGGATGGTAGGAGGTCACCAAAACAACAATACTGCCAAGTCAGACACAGCACAACAACACAAAATCAATACAATAAAATTATAGGTTCATTTCAGATTGTACCAACAGCTCAGGTAGTTCTCAGACAGAATGTAACATGAAATAAAATTTGGATCTGATATTGATCCCACAGTGTTCAGCTGTCACGCTTTCTCTGAACTCACGTCCAGTCAGATCTGAAGGTTGATAAATGGACCAGGCTTTTAATTTACAGACAATGTCAGACAGAAAATGTCTGGTACAGGGCGCTCTTGCTCTGTTCTTCTCCTCGCTGCTGTATTGTGAATTCAGAGCTTGAGAGCACTGATAGAAACAGCTTGTTAATTCAGAAACAGCACATACTGATGGCAAGAGTCCTTGAACATGTGTAAGGAACATAACATTCTCAAGGAACACAGGAGAAAGACTGTAAAAAAAAACATTTTGATAATTTTTGTATACTCTAGCAAAGAAAACCAGAACCCAAACATATGTTTAATAATCATAATAACAACCATAATCACGTAATACATTGTTTTGGATGAAATTGAATTAGCCAAACCTAGGTTGCATACAAGGATGGTTCTGTTGATGCAAATGAAAAATGAAAAAACAAAATTAATTCTATATTTTTAAAATATAAATGGTTAATCTTAAAATTATTACATTATTATGCAAACATTATAAAATTATTTTAGAATAAATCATAGGATGCCATTCAATATCTAAACAACAACTATGTTATATTTGCACGTTATATTTGTTTTTAGTATTTATTTGCGTATTGATTTGTGATTGGGTTTCTATTTATTATCTTTTTAATCATTTGTTTAACCATCCAACTGCTTTTATATTGCAAGCAAAATGTACTACTCTTGCAAAATTACACAAGAAGCTGGTGTGATCTCTGAATACAGCCAAGAGGTCAATCTGTGATGTTTTGATCCTCTATTGGTCAAATATATACTATATGTATACTACTATATGTTGTACACAAATGGAAGTCGCAACTTCTTGCATTT
This sequence comes from Barbus barbus, assembly GCF_936440315.1. Lineage (NCBI taxonomy): Eukaryota > Metazoa > Chordata > Actinopteri > Cypriniformes > Cyprinidae > Barbus > Barbus barbus. The sequence goes on from NC_136720.1 coordinate 19,449,198, forward strand.
CCATTCATGTTCATATTTGGCTAAAAACTTCAGTTGATTTCAACTGTTTATTGCCACCTTTTTGGAACCTTGTTTCTTGCATTTCCTTCATGAATCTCTTCAATCGAAATGGACAACATTATAAGCTTAAAAAAATCAATGTTGTGTTATCTAAGTGGTTTTTGGTGAAAACAAACAGAGAGATAAAAATGTAAAAACTGCAATTAAGTGAAAATCAATATAAAATACGGTACTTTAAGAGATTGTGATATGCGCATGTGAGACTGCATCACTGCCTCTTATAAAAGTTAAAAGCATTCGGTGCAGCATCTCTGCATGAGAGCGATATGAATTGTAACTGGTGAAAAGAGGCCTACTGTGAGAACTGATTAGAGACTGATATGGTGGGAGTCCTATCTTCACCTCCGGCATGGGGGAGGTTCTGCGTTTAGGAGAGCATTCTGAGCAAAAGCAAAAGTGTGTGTCGACTGAGCATTGCAAACATGAAAAAGGCAGCCAGCATGACATCAATAATGGCCCCTGATAGCTGCTCCAAAAAAGAGTTTAGCATGGTGTGTTTGCTCTCTTTCCTCTAGCGACAGTGAGATTCTCACTGGTTTAATTGGACCCTTTAGTGGATTAGAGGATACTCAAGAGCTTGACTCTCAGCGTAACGTGTTAAAACCCACAACAAACCTTGTTAACACACAAATGAATCACTCAAAGTATTATAAAAATATTTATTTGTAAAGTACACTGATTGATTTAGTTTTTTCACAGTCTACTGGTGCTTTCTATTCAGTCTTTATGAAAAGTCAGTCATGGTTTTGTGAGCTTCGGATCAGCTCCGTGAATCATTATGATGATGTAGTTTGAATTTCATGAGCTCTTGTTTCATCCCCTCCAAGGATGTCTTGTTTATGAATTGCTCCATGAATAAAGCGGTAATCATATTTGGAACATGCTTAAAATGGCAAAGATTGTGAGTCAGAGAACTTTCTATTCTATGAGTCAATGCATTATGTTTATGAGAGCTGACCTGGTTTCACAGCTTTAATATATAAATATTTGTATTATGTGCTCATAAAAAAAATAAACCTTGCAAAAAGGGGTTCCCTAAGGGGACTATTTTGGGTTCCCTAAAGAACCTGTTCCGTGAACAGTTCTTAAAAGAGCCTTTTTTTTTCTTAGTGTGAAAAACATTTTAATTATCTAAAGAAACTTTTACCACTATAAAAAAACATTTGTCCAATGCAAAGGATCCATCAATATAAACAATTCAAGAGCCTGGTTTGACACAAAATCCCATTTTTATAAAAGATTATACTCAGTGTTTTGCACATGATGATGAATAGCCTCTTATTTGTCAGATATCTGCCATAACTTTAGTACATTTAAGAGCTTAACAGCCTACAGACTTTATTCAGGGAAGGCCAAAGTTTTGCTTAGCATGACCTGATGCCCAAAAAGTATTTCAGTCTGCTGAAAAACTATGGCAAAATTGCATTTTTCATTAGATTATAACAGAGGTTTTACCAGTGTCCATTTTTTTGTGGGGCTGGAAGTCAGAAATAATTTTTGTGATTACATTTATTCATTTAGCAGATCATGTTATCCAAAGCAACTTAAAATGAAGGAATATAACAAGTCATTCTTCATAAAAAAAGGCAAATAAACACATAGTGCTCATAATACGAAGTTTCAGACATCGTTCAGATTGGTACAAGCTAGACAGCGAGGGATTAATGAAAAGTGAAAGCAAGCTATTTATAAATCAATATGCATAAATATACGTATTCATAAATGTATGTGCATTGTTGCATAGAATTCAATATATTTCATTAATAAGGCCCAGGATTTTTCTGAAATGACATACATTGTGTTAGATCTTAGCTGAATATTAGACCGTTTCAATTCTAGTCATATCATTACATGCTATGCCCCTCATGGGATATTAGTTGCAATTCTTATTAATTCTGTCAGTATGCCACTAGTAATGTGAAGACCCAACCATTATGCCTCCTCATTAAACTGGGAATCACATAGCAAAATGATGTGGTCAAGAGCAACCCTCTCCACAGCTGAAGTGCAAAGCATTATGGTCAGATGAGAGATCGAGCTAAAAAATAAGCCAAGAGGGAGTGCTCTATTGTTCTTGCTCGTGGATACCTTGGATACCTCAAATCTTTATTTTAGCAGTGCCAAAAAAGTTATCTGATTTATCCACAGTTTGAAATTACCCTCTTGAATCCGAACATAATGTCAAGAGCTGCTGAGCACACACTTAAGCCCAGAGTGAGAAAAGTAAACCTGTGTGGGACTAGCTGGATAACAGCTACATAGTTTCTCAGCCATTTGTTGTTTAAAAGTAGCCTACCAATTTATGTTTAAAATATGGAAATGCAGTAATGATGCTTCCTAAGTGAAGTTTTTACGTGTAGTTCAGAGAATGCTCCATTTTAAAAATGTATGAATGTCATAGTATTGGATGACTGTGGCATTTATTTGAATAAAGTATAACTTTGAGGCAAAAGACTTAGTTTGGTTGTAAAGTCTATAACAATACAGAAGTTTTTTCCCAAACATTTTTACAAACATTTTTTAATCACTCTGTACTCCACTAACCCATTAACCAACAGCATGGAAAAATGGTAAAGTGCTTCATTATATTATATTATATTACTGTTTTGATGTTCTTGGTCATCTACTCTACTCTCAGGCTTTTGTTTGTTTTGTTCTTTATATACGTAAATCAGATGTGAGAAGCTGAGCTTAATGACAAAACAATATATATTTATATCATATATTTATTATTATTATTATTGCTGTAAGACCAGTTAACTCTGGGAAAAGGACATTTGTAATAGATCACTTTGATTGATATGTTGTTATGCAATGCAGCAGTGCACATGCCAAGTGTAGTATAGTCTTTCTATCCTATCAGCCTCCTCCTGAGTTCCTCGCGTAATTGAATCAAACCTGCTTTTGCATATGTCAACAACCTGCATGAGCAGTCTTTGTCTTGGCTTTTGGCTACCCTCTAATATTCAAAACAGTGGCAGTGACCCATAGCCAGATGTTATTCATTACAGCCAAGCAGAAAATTGCCTCTTTTCAAGGTGTTTTTGAGCTGCAAGGTACAGACTGCCTTATGTCTAGTGCAGGAAAAAGCTTCTGTTCATACAAGAAAACATATTGCACATTAACATCAAAACCATCAAAACATTTTTTTTTATTATGTGTTGCAAGCACAGGTAAAGCAATTATACAAATTAGAGAGTGGCATGATTTGTGATACTCATTTTTGTTTTCATGCAAACATGAAAGAGCATGACTGTGACTGTGCCAGGGGGTTTCACCTGTCTAACCCTTGGATTCATTTCCATTTCTCAAGCTGGGCGATGTCTCTCCTATCGCCCTAAAGGTTAATTGATTTCTCCCCTTGAGCACCGAATACTCCGGAACACGGACATGAATAATAGAATAGGACTGTGAATGGTGCCGGCACACCGGGTGACGTGTGCAGATCATCTGTGCATTGTGTCAAAATCATGTAAAACAGACGTCTCCACCCCAGCTAACTCACTCAGACAAAAAATGCAAGTGATCGCACTGGTGCCTCCATGTCCTGCAAAGCATGCATTAGCTTCCACTCTCCGCACAAACTATTGGAAATAGCACACATTTAACGTCTAAACATTGTTATCTGCTTGAACTGTTTTATAGCTATAGATTTTATTTTAGGCAAGTCGTGATGATTTGAGAAGGCTAAATTTATCAAACATAGGCTATGATCAACTCACTTTCTAAAACAACTTATATTTAACGAACAAAAAATGCTCCAAACGTTTTTCAAAATTTAATAAAAAACTAAACAAAATATAATCACTTACATACAAAACGGAACTATTTTTTATAGCTGAAACAGTAGTATAAGCTGTTTTTGGAGAAGGGGAAAAAAAGACGGACTCGGGTCAGGCTCGGGCCGGTAATTCTGATAAGCTGTCGGACACAGGCCAGGCTAGCGCCTGAGCGTCTCGGGCCAGGGCTGGGCTAGGGCCTAAATGTGAGGCCCGTGCAGGGCTCTATTTTTCAATAATTCAATGGTCCTTCATCAATTATTCTTTACATAGTTTTTTATTATTTTGAATTACCTTTTAGTTTTAGAAATGTTATGTACTTTTGTAATTTTTTTAATATTTCTATTTAGGTTCTAGTTCAGTTTTTTTGTTTGTTCGGTTTTTTTTGTTATTTTTATTTTGTTTGTAATTTTAGTACTTTAAACGTATTTAATTTCATTTAGTTGGCAAGCCAACATTTCTCAGTTTCTCTAATTCAATGGCCTGTCATCAATTATTTAGTTAATAATTTTAAAATATTTATTTTATTTTATAGCTTTTATTGTTATTTTCAGTTTTTTACAATGTTGTGCTTTTGTCATTTTTATTGTTTTTTTGTTGTTGTTGTTGTTGTTTGTTTTTGTTTTTTAATATTTCTATTTAGATTTCTTGCATTGTAGTTTTTGTTTTAGTACTTCAAATTAAACTTTATTTATTTATTTTCCAGTTAGAGGCCAAGACAACATTTCTAATTGTATTTCATTAAAAGATTTTCATTTAATATTTATATTTTATCTTCTGACTTTTTGCAGTACTTTTTCATCAAAAGTGACTTACATTGCATTTGCTTCCTGTATGAGGCTGTTGTGGTCAGTAGATACAGTAGATAATTCAGAAACATTTAAAGATTCATGATTTAAAGGTGCATTAATTATTCTTTGTTTAGTTTAGTATTCAACTCATCATGTGATCTCAAAATGGCAGCCACCAGATGAAACTGAAGGTTTTTCACTGATGACTCGGGGGTTCATCTCATGTGAGTTTACGTCATTTTTACGTATTAGTCAAAATTATTAGATTTTTTTAGATGTAAAAATTTTTTTTAAAAAAGGGCTTTAGTTTCTGATTATCCAAAGAGCAAGATACGAGTCCTATGCAAATATAGAGGAGCCTAAATGTAAAGAGCAGGAACTGCATGTTCCTTTTCTGACAAAAGATGTCTACATCTCACCAGGGAGCTGTCACATAATGAAAGATGAAAATCTTATCCTTCAGGCCGCAAAGTAAAGGTCACCACGGCCAGTAATACTCTAACTGGGGTCAAATAAATGTCACGAACATGGTTCCTAAACTCAGACGAGTATTTCTATTTGCGTGTCTGGCCTGGCAACGCTTTTGTTCACCTGATGTGTGCGTCTCTCACCTGCCTTTGAGTCAGTCGGGAAGCAGGTGGCCAAATCTATGCCATTGCCCTGCAGGATCCGGCCAGATCGATCGGTGACACTTTAATGCCTGCGGTGACTCTTTCACACAAAATATGTGTCAAACAGTTCAAGAGAATCAAAATGTCTGGGTTTAGCAAATCAGATACACCTACACAACAAACTTTAGAAACAAGTCTGGAACTAAAGCGCAATTTGAGAATTTCTCTCAGAAGAGGGAACGAGAGAGGAATCTAAGCGAACGGATCCAAAAACAGATTCGCTAAGTGAACACAAAAGAAAGGCATTGGCTCAGAGGTGATGGGGTAGTTTGCTGAAACACCAGGCAAATTGATTTCCTGGCTGACAGCAACAGCAGCAGCGCGGACGTGCATCATGGGTTACATAAGCGGTCTGCCATTATGATCAAGCGCAGCGGGAACAAACATGCCAGCAGTCCACCGCCGGCGAGATTGACAGCGACAGGGTCGGCAGCATGGGTTACAGGAAATGCGACGTGGAAATCGGCAGGGCAGAATATCTTTCCAGCACCCACCTTGTGTCTGTAGAGTGGCATCAAAGCAAGACGCTTGGCTACGAAATCATCTTGGCTATAAAGAAATACCTTTTGACATGCTTTGATGCGTTTGACATCACCAGGGTCGGAGGCATGTTCTGTGTCGTGTTTTCATCGGTGGCTTGAGTTAGCCTTGCTTAACCTCGCTTGCTACAAGACTGAGTTATTTAAAAATAAAAGCTTAATGTTTCAACAACAGATTTATTCTGCATTTAATAAACAGTCTCCTGGCAGTGCATGTCTAACGTCTGAAATTTATGGATGTGCTGGCCTTGAAAATGTGGTACCCTCAGGAAAAGCTATCACTGAAAAAAATATGGAAGTAATTTTTTTTAACTTTCTTTTTAAATTATGTTTTTAAAGCTTATTCCTAATCACTACTTTTCAAACGTTTGAGGTTGTTGAGATTTATTTATTTAATTAGTTTTTTTTTTTGGAAAGTTTCTTTCTAAAGCCTGCATTTATTTGATCAAAAGTACAGTAAAATATTATTGTAATTTAAATTAAATGTTTTCAGTTTGAAAATATTTTAAATAGTAATTTATTCTTATGATTCAAAGCTGAATTTTCAGTAGCCGTTATTCCAGACTTCAGTGTCACATGATCTTTCAGAAATCATTTTAATGTGCTAATTTGGTGCTCAAGCAGTTTAAAAAAATATATATATATTATCAATTTTAAAAGCAAGTGTGCTGCTTTTTTGTGTGGAAACTCTAAGACTGGATCCTTCAAAAGAAGAGCATTTATTTGAAATATAATTTTTGGTAACAATGTAAAAGTCTTTACTGTCACCAATTTAGTGCATCCTTACTGAATAAAAGTATTACTTTTGAGGGGGAAAAAAACTTTTAACTAATAATGTACTGTATTTGCTAAACTTTAATCCCAGTCACATTCATTATGTCATCAACACACATTAACTTTGAAATCCTTAATTAAATAAAAAAATGCACTTTTCTTGACAGCACATTTACACTTTAATTGCAGTATTTTGTCTCCAAACCTCTCGTGTTAGGCAGTAGTGTTAAACTCTCCGCTTCAAGATAGCTTACAAACTCAGTGACCCTGCAGAGAGTTCAGTGGCAGAAGAAAACAAAGACGAATAGAGACAGAAGTCTAGTAGCTGACCGCGGGGGCCAAATCAAACGAAATCAAGCATAGAAAAAGAAAGCAGCTGCTGGCTGACAGGTAATAAGTATCAAAGTCTGAGGTTACGCTCCGGTGTGCTCAGGATACCCGAGTCAATAACCACAAGACGTCGCGCATTCAGATGTTGACATTCAGCTTGACTGACGTGCAGGCAAAGGGAATGTCAGCTCCTTGTGTAGAATAACACACAAACACAGCTGTCCCTCTGAGTCTCCTGCAATGAAGACAAAGTGGCAGTGGCATTCAATTGATCCCATCAGCTGAAATCAATGCCTGCGCACACGACATGATCTGAACTGTTACAACCCTCTGCGCAAGGTAAAATGGCAGATGACCATTCAAATCAAGATGAAATTTACACCAGGTCGTTTTTAGCTTGTGTTCTTGGCCCCACATTGTCATCATTTAGCAGCACTGAACAATATAGGCTACTTTGTTTCTTAAAATGATGGTGGTACACAAGTGGTTCAGCAAGTGATCAAAAAAGCCACATTTGAACAAGAATACATAATGATTAAAAATATTTTTTTCTTCAGTTCATTTGTTCATTGTTCAATAATGGCAGGAAATGCGTGCATGCTAATGATTTAGGTCCGTCTCATCTAACAAAACCCTTCGGGTATTAGGGAAATTTTTCTGTGTCTAATATTATTTTGTTTGGCTCTTGGCACTTGGAAACCTTTCATGCTGACTTTTCTCACATTTTGAGATCTCTGTCCATTTTATATAGATTAAGCTAGAGTACGTTGAACATTTTTTATTTAAGAAGAAAAAGGCAACATCTATAACGAAGGACAAAAATAGACTCATTATTATTATTATTATTATAAATTTCTGTATGCACAATGCATATTTTTTGTAGATGCATCATATATATTATCAAATCAACTCTAATAACAAAAATGAATAAATTACTTTTTAGTTGAAAAATATGTTAATATTATAATAATGTTTAATAATATATAATAGAGTAAGTATGCATATACTTTTTGCATAATTTTCATTGAGTGTTTGTGGGTGTGTATGCATGCATGTGTATATATAAAAAAAAAAAAAAAAAAAATATATATATATATATATATATATATATATATATATATATGGAATTGTTTAATATGTTTAATTCATTAAAGGTGCCATAGAATGCATTGATACAATATTTATAATTGTTATCTGATATCTACATAGAAGGTATGTGGCTTAGGTAAGGGCAATAAATCTCCAGAAACGGGTTTACATGTGCATTTACAACCCTAGGATTTGTCCCTAGAATGAAAAGGTCTGTTATTACCTTATTTGGAAGGGTCATGAATAATGTTGAGCTCTGCTCCGATTGGCTGTTTCACACTGCGGCTCATTTCAGTAGCTCACACAGCAGGAAGGAAAAATATATATTTCAATACTTTCTCGTGCAGTTATATCATTGTGTAATTATATTGTAAATAAAATGCAGGCATCAGGGAGCCGCTATAAATATGCGGGGCATTAAAACTGCTTTGGAATGCATGATCGCTTTTTAGTTTCACTTTCACATTCGAGATTCGTGATCACACATACTCTGTTTATACTATGGAGCGGTAGTACTTACAAGATCATCAGATGCTTGTCAGTGGTGCTCAGGATCTGTAAATCATTCGCCATCATCCTCAGTCATCTCTCCTTACTCTGTTTATGTGGTAAGTGAAATCTTATGTACTGCCATGTAACAGGCTACCGCTAGTACGAAGCTAACCATGTCCCTTTAGTGGCTCGCGTTATTTTATTAGAACGTGTTATTTCCATGCCTTTCTGAATACAGATGCCAACCCATCCCTGCACATCACATCCTCTGCACAGCCTGGTACATAACATTTATTTCCATGATCTGCCATTTTCACTGTTGTCCTCGCTTGTTTCTTCACATTACCTGCAGAACTTCTGATGGTTCGGCTGGCGGCTGGCCTAGAATATGGGCGGGTATATGCAAATGTTGGGGGCGTACAGATTAGTGATGCCGACTGTAACGTCACAGTCAGTGTTATGTTCTGATTCGCCTATTTTTCAGTGGTCTTTTGCATTCACAAAATTTACATAAGAAGGAGGAAATAATGGTGTTTGAGGCTCACGGTATGTAATTTCCATGTACAGAACTGTTATTATTCAACTATGCCAAGGTAAGCACAGTTTTCCATTCTATGGTACCTTTAATTAATTTTATTTATTAATGTTTTTATACTGTCCCTAAATAAATAGAATAATATTGTATGAATAACATAAAATCTAACTGCTCAACATTTTCAAGCAAAGGTTTGTGCCTTCTCAGAATCAGATGATATGCATTCCCAAATATTTTGTTGGGCTTTGAGTTTTCTGCTCGCTGCCAACTGGTCTGATAGTCCTGCCAGCATAATGTCAGTCACACAAATAAACACAAAGACATCTCCCTTCCTCTCTCCTCTCTCTGCCCTTGTCTCGCCTTTTTAATTAACCTCCAGTCCACCCTTAAATCAATTCACACTGCTGAGACGTCTTGCGGATAACCTATGCTTCCTCTTGGAGCCCTTCCATGATTGGCTGCCTTTCCCTCAGCACTTCCTTATTGCTTGACAAACACCCCTCCGATTGTGAGGCTGAGACGGCAGGGACGTTTATTTGTGGCATATAGAGGACAATGCATTCAGATTTTACTGCATTCGAGTGATATATATGGGAACTATTCAATTTTATACCACAAAGGTTCCAATTCTGGCCTTTGCAGGTCAGTGGGAGCAGGGATTGTCCCCTTTGGACCCCTGTAACTCCAGTAATGGGATTCGACTTTTGCTTTAATTGGTCACTGAGCTACTCTGTTGCTGTTGCATAGCTGCAGATCAGCAGCTATGTTGCTGTTGCAGAGCTATTAGAGCTGATTGAGGTCAGATGTTAATTGCAGACTAGTTCTCATATGTGTATCTGTCTTTGAATCCCATTACGGCAACTGAGATCTACATTGCAGTGTAAATACAAGTGAAACATGGGAAGATGAGACTCTGTGTAATGACACAACACGAGGCAAGATAATACACTTTCAGTGATTAAACTACCCTGACGTGACAACTGTAATTTCTAGATGCCAGGTTTTTTTCCTAGCTGATGTTGTTCATGTCTAAACAATTTGTCTTAGATGTTTGCTGTTCTGAGACGACCAAATATAATGGGTAAAGAGACTTATTTTTTCGTAGTTTCATTAGGTAATAGTTCTGATTGGATGTGTGTCCTCTAAGATGGATCTGAGCACTTAATTCTTACATCCAGCAGAGAAACATCTGGTCAGGCCGAACTGGGCTTCTATTTTAGAATTGTATTACTGTTTTCTCATTATTTGTCTTTGCATTTGTGCATGTTTATAGGATCCTGCAGAAATATTCACAGATTCCTGTCCTTCACATTTCCCAGTTTTCACATTTGTGCATGTTGTTCTTGATTTCATTAGGCTTTCAGCTGCTGCTTTTTATCATGTTTAAATTCATTCCATATTTTAGTGCAGAAAAAAAGGATAATACAAAGAATGAACAGGCATTATTATCATTATATTAATAAGAACATATTATTATTATTATTATTATTATCATCATCATCATCATTCATATAGGACAGTACAGAGAATAAACAGACTGTCATCTTATTATTTATCTTATTAATTATTTTTTATTTATTTAATAATAATAATAATAATTTAATTAATTTAATAATATATTAATGCATATTATTATTATTATTATTATTGTAGCATTTATTCATATAGGACAGCAAATAAATAAATATTCATACACAGAATGAACAGGCATCAAATACCAATGGTCCATTTTTCTTTGCAAGGTTTTTTCATGATTTATTCTTCTTCGCATCCTTTCAGACTTTGCAAACTCTTAGATTTGAAGGGTTCCTTCTTCCAGTTGCTGTTCAACTGCATTGTATGATTAAAATTCATGGGTGCCTATACTTCTGGCCTCAAATGTACATCAAAAGCCCTTTTAGAATGCCAATAGCAGCAGCCAGCCTTGCCCTCTGGATACGTTGTGTAAGACTCAGCAGGTTTAGGTGTCTTGCCAGGATTTATCTGCAGCTGGTGCTGGACACACAGTAGGTAATGAATGGTTCAGTGAATGTGCACTTAGCATGGTACCTTTATGGCATGATGTGTAAGAGTGTGAAAAAGTGTAGAAATGAGTGTGAAATGAGGGCTTTATGGGCTAAGTTGCCAAAATTCTTACTTTACAACATTTCAAACATCAAACCAAGTGCAAAAAAATTAAAAAATAAAAGAAACTCTTAAAGATGGAGAATAAAAGAAAAGTGTGTGTGTGTGTGTGTGTGCTTCGGAACTTGGAACAGGCAATAGATTACAGAGAACAAAGAAGGGCAAAAGAGATCATTACTAGAAAGAACAGAAAAACACATGTGCATTTGTGTGCGCACTTATCTATCTTTCCTGATGTCTGTCGGTTTGAGTATCTTTCTGAGAGTAATGAAGTACAACCAGGCCAGAAGGGATATTGAAATGGTTTCAAAGTGGCGCAGTCACTAAGTGCTCTCTCTCCTCGTAAACAGGGAGGATGGCTCGCATGCTGCCGAGCTGATAAAGTCTTTCTAATGGCCTTGAAATATATGATTTACTTTAAAAAGCTGGCTTTTGTTCTCTTTTGTGAAAAACAGTCTGAAAAAAGGTGTTCCACCATATGCATATTTTTATTATCAGGACTAATTTTCAACGGTTGACACAATGTGTGATACAAAGCAACATGATTAATAATTAGTTATAAAACCAAATTGGAGTTATGAAGCTAAAATTCGTAAGCAAAAGAATACTGAAACTGATTTGTTTTTGTTTCTTAGATGGATGATTCAAACAAACATTTACTTTACTTGACAACTATAATGAAAAATATTCTGTCCTGATAAACAAGACAAAAGTTTGGTGTTTTTTTTTTTGTTTTTTTTTTGTATTAAATTGATTTAAATGACAGCAAAGGCATGTTACTTGAGCATCAAATCAGCATATTAGAATGTGACACTAAAGAGTGGTGTAATGATGCTGAAAAATCATATGAATAAATCTGGGTGTGTATAACATTGTTAAATAATAATAAAAAAAATATATAAAATAATACAGTGCCTTGCGAAAGTATTCATACCCCTATATATATATATATATATATATTATGTTGCTTCCTTATGTTAAACTGCTTTAAATTACTTTTTTTTCCACATCAGTCTACATTCCGTACACCATAATGACAAAGCAAAAACAGAACTGTCACAACTGAAAATTTATAAAAAAAAATAAAATATTCAATAAGTATTCATAGCCTTAACTCAGTACTTACCTGAAGCACCTTTACAGCCTCAGGTGTTTTGGGGTATTGTTACGTTCCCAAATAGACTTCCAGGGGCAAAAGGGAAGTAACGTTTTAAAGTAAAGGATTGCGGCGACAAAGAGGAAGGTTTGAACCATTCTCAGCCCCTGCACTCAGTACACAAAGTAAGATGCAATAAATTTATTTAGAATAAATAAATGATGACACATATCGTGAAAAATGATCTCCAAACGAACAATTTTCAAAGCTGTGCACTGCAGCCAAAACACGTTTAAGTTTGGTTTTAAATTTAAGCTTTACACATAAAGCTGCACACTACAGCCATAACACCAATAAGCTTAAGACACACCAACAAAAGCAACACTCTGGGACTGGCAACGTCTCAAAACACTCTCTTGCAGAACATGCTCCTGGGAGAAGGAGCCTCTCACTGGTTCACTATCTTGTTCCTCTTAAGCCCGAGACACACTGCACACCAGCAATATGCTCATATAACAATACTGCACCTACCCCAAAACGTTTTCACCTCCACCAGAAAAAGGTAGAACAAAGCTGGAAGCAGCAAGTACAGGAGTGCTAGTTTCAGTACTTGCAAACAGTAAGCAGATGGCAGCTCTATCTCAGAAAACTGTGCAGCAGCCATTTGGTCCCTCCCAGCCACTGCAGGATACGACAAGCTCTTATCATCATAATAAGGCAATTACCTGCCATTCCTTTCCTCACCTCTTCACCTCTCAAGCTCTGTCAGGTTAGATGAGGACAGACACACATTTTCAGGTTTCTCCAGAAATATTTGATTGGGTTCAAGCCCAGGCTATGGCTGGGCCACTCAAGGACATTCACAGAGTTGTCTATAAGCATCTCTTGCTGTGTGCTTAGGGTCATTGTCCTGTTGGAAGGTGAACTTTCTGCCCAGTCTGAGGTTCTGAATTCTCTGGACTGGGTTTTCATTAAGGCTATCGCAATATTTTGGTGCATTTAGCTTTTCTTCTATTATATCCTGCTCATATTAGCATGAGGCTGCTGCCAGCACCCTTTACTTTTGGGATGGTACTCTGCAGGTGATGAGCAGAGCAGGTTTCCTCCAAACAGGATGCTTGGAATTGAGGTTCATCAGACCAGTTAATCTTGTTTCTCAGAGTCTGAGGGTCCTTTTTTTTTCAAAATTCCAGGTGTGTTATTGTGTGTTTTCATGTGTCACTGAGGAGAAGATTGAGTCTTGTCACACCACTATAAAGCCCACACTCTTAAAAATAAAGGTGCTTCACGATGCCATAGAAGAACCTTTTTGTCTAAATAGTTCCATAAAGAACCTTTAACATCTGAAGATTATAAAAAAGGTAAGAAAGAGATGGTTCTTTAAAGAACCTTTGACTGAATGGTTCTTTGTGGAACCAAAAATGGTTCTTCTATGGCATCGCTGTGAAGAACCTTTTGAAGCACCTTTATGTGCATATCGGTGGAGTGTTGCAGTGATGTTTGTCCTTCTATAGGTTTCTCCTATCTCCATTCTCCACATATGATCATGGAATTCAACTAGAGCAGGGGTGCCCAAACTCGGTCCTGGATGGCTGGTGTCCTGCAGACTTTAGCTCCAACTTGCTTCAAAATACCTGCTGGGAAGTTTCTAATATGCCTAGTGAGAGCTTGATTAGCTGGTTCAGGTGTGTTTAATTGGGGTTGGAGCTAAACTCTGCGGGACATCGGCCCTCCAGGACCGAGTTTGGGCACCCCTGAACTAGAGTGAGCATCAACTTCTTGGTCACCACTCTAACCAAAGCCTTTCTCCATAAATTGCTCTGTTTTGCCAGGAGGCCAGCACTAGGAAGAGTCCTGGCTGTTTCAAACTTTTTCCATTAAGAGTAACAGAGACTACATGCTTCTGTGAGCCTTCAATGCAGCAGAATTTTTTTCTGAACTCTTCCCCAGATGTGTGGCTTGACGCAATCCTGTTTCTGAGCTCTGCAGGCAATTTTTTCTTTTGTTTGACCTTAGGGCTTGGTTTGTGCTCTGAAATGCATTTTCAGCTGTTAGACCTTTTATAAAGACATGCATATGCCTTACCAAATCATATCCATTCAACTGAATTTGCCACAGGTTAACTTCATTCAAAGTGTAGTAACATCTACAAGCAATATGAATGCTCTTGAGCTAAATTTCAACTATAACTAACCATGAAAAAAATGAAGGGGTATGAATAATATCGCAAAGCACTGTATACAAACTGGAACAGGAGAAAGTATTTTAAATCTAAATGAATAAATAAACTTAAAAATACTAATTAATTAATTATAATACAATATAGCATAATAAAATAAATAAATAAAAATAATATAAAAACCACATTATCACTGCATTCTGCCAAAAGGAAATATCTCCTGAAGTGAATCAGTAGCTACATTATTTTCCAATGACAATGCACCCTGAATTATTACACACACCTTCCTCCACGATCAAGTGTATAATTGAGAGACTCTTATGATATATTAAACTTTCCACTTCAACTTTCCATTAGTTTGTTGATTTTTTTTAAGTTTTTTTGAAGGTCAGTAGCATATTCTTTAGACAGATCTACGGATCAGACTTGGGGATTTCAGTGCACTTGCATACTTCAGATGTAAGTGCTTAAAACCTTGAACGTTTGCCTGGAAAATCAGTGACTTTTTCCACACATATACCCTGACATTAGCCTAGATTACAAGATGTCCTACACAATCAAAGAGTAATTTGATTATCTTCCTGTTTTATTTGTATGTTTTGATGTTGTCATAATCTCACGTTATAATCAAAAATTAGTTTGTTTTGCTGGCATTTGGTTAAGAAGACGAAATGCTGAGGATGTCTAGACGCGGCCTGACCTTTATGAAGTTCTTGTTGGGTAAGACCTCAAAGCATTTGGCACGATATTAGCATAGCTGCTGAAGAGCATTCACATGGGTGACCTTTTCCTGCTTGACAACAGTGTATGTCTTGTGGTATAGTTGACTTTGAGATTACAAGTACTTGCAAGTACATCTTGTTGTTTGAGTGCTATCAGCTATTTGAGGTCAGTCAAATATGGATAGTTCTAGAGATAAATATTATTAAAATTAAAAACTGAAAGGGGTTTTTAAATTTTGGTAATGTGTTCTTTTCCAACCCCCAATCTATTTCCATAGGTCACAACAAGCCTTAATCATGGTCTGAAATGCTTGTGGGTGTACCGGTCAGTGAGCATCATCTCTGCTTCAAAACTGTTTGCTGCAAATTTGATGTTTTTCTTCAAAGCGGCCATTTGTGCTGAAATACAAATAGATTGCCTTCAGAGCTGCCTTTCAAATCTGTATAATCAAACCTAACCTTGAACATGAAAATTGCCTCTTATAACAGAAGTTGCATTACATTTTGCAAAATGTTTTTCGCAGGATAAATATGCCTTCGAATCAGGATCTTCTGTTATTCAGCACTGCTCATCAGATTAATTAAGGAGTTAATTAAAGCAGCTCTTTGTTTTTTAATGAAAATTGTCAATATGCTTCCACAATACAAATTTTCAGCCAATTTCCAATTATTTTTTCGATCAGTTGATAGTCATGCTTATTTTCATCTATTTTTACATCTATTTTACGTTATTTTACATTTTCAATATTAAATGCAATCTTTAACCAATCTTAATATGAAAATCTGTTGTTCATACTCATCATGTGATACCTAATTTCAAAATTATTGATATTAATTTTTATTTTATTTTTACTTTCATTATTTACTCAAAATATTCTTACATTTAATTAAAATGAATTGTTTATTTTACTTTATTTATTAGTTCATTTATAGCCAGATTTGTATTATCAGTGCATTCCTTATTCTCAATATTTATAAAACTTTACATTACTGCATACTTTGGCATTTTGTTTTGTTGATAGATTTGTGTCATTTCTTTTTTCTTTCTTTTTTTGTCCAACTGGTGAATTGTTGGCTTTTTAAACTTGGGATTGTGCCCAAGCCATTTAGACGATAGAAATGTAATAGGTTCAGTGTTTCTGGCTCATATGCATGCAGCAGCGAGCTGGATCTGTGGCCTTTACAGGTGAGCCAGAACCGTCGTTATGTAACTGTTAACCTTCAAGGTTGATATGCTGACATAACTTCAAATGAGCATTTGAGCAGGATAAAATTAACTTGGTTAAAAGAATTATGTAATACTGACAGACAATCACCCCCCGCCAGCACCTGGACCAAACAGGGTCCAGCTCTGTTACATAATCGGCTGCAGTCGTTAAACACAACAAACGTATACACAGCAGCCTCATGTTGGGTGTATTTTTTTTTCTTTTCTTTTTTTTCTTGGTTCACATTGTTTTTTCAGTAGAATGTGGGATGTCTAAAGACGATTAGGCTTTACAAACACTCTCTGCAGAAAATCACTATCAAGTCTATTTCTCATCAAACAGAGCCCCATATCGCCTGCTCCCAGGCTCACACGAAAATTAAAAGCTGCTATTTTGACAGTTACTGTAATGAATCATGCTATTCAAAGTAACACATTTCAGTAAGGATCAACAGCACAGTAATTCATTTAGTTAAGGCATTTAGTTTGGATGCTTGTGGATCTAAGATGGCGCCGCAGATGGCAGCTACAGTGCTTTGCTCTTCAGTGTTTGTACTGTTTTTGTTTGTTTTTCCTGTTTTTTGTTTCTCAAGCACGATCAGTTTTACCAGGGATGACCTGCTGAACATTCGGCAGAACACACTGCAAAATCGTTTACCGGATTTTGATTATTCGGACGTTTTGCTGGACACTGTAGTTGGCGGAGCCGTAGCTCTGGTCAAACGCTTCAGGACGTGCAGACGGACGGTGGCGGGACATGCTTTTACATCAGTGAGAGGTGGTGTACAGATGTAACTGTGTTAAAGAAGATGTGCTGTTCAGATCTAGAAACACTCTTCATTAACTGCAAGCTGTTCTATTCGCCGCGGGAGATTTGTTCATTCATTCTCATGAGTGTCTACATTCCACTGCAAGTGCACGTGAGCTCAGCTCTACAGAAACTCGCTGATCAGATCACAGACACAGAACAAAAACACCCGGACTCTGTTTTAATCATTCTCTGGGACTTTAATAAAGCAAATCTCTCCCGCGAACTGCCACAATGCAGACAGCACATCACGTCACACCAGAGACAGTAATATATCGGTTCACTGTTACACAGCGATAAAGGATGCATATCACTCTGTCCCACGGGCAGCTTTAGGACTCTCTGATCACTGTTTGGTTCATCTCATACCGACCTACAGGCAGAAACTTCTGCAAAACCTGTATTAAGAACTGTTAAAAGATGGACTAATGAAACAGAGCGGGACTTACAAGCCTGTTTCTCTCTCACTGATTGGAGTGTTTTTGAAGCTGCTGCAAACGATCTGGACAAGCTCACAGAGACTGTAACATCTTATATTAGTTTCTGTGAGGATATGTGCATTCCTACCAAGACTCATCTAACTTACAACAACGGCAAACCATGGTTCACTGAAAAACTCAGACAGCTCCGTCAGGCCAAAGAAGATGCTTACAGAAAGGGGATAAAGTCTTGTATAAACAGGCCAAATACACACTGGAAAAGGAGATCAGAGGGGCAAAGAGGAATTATTCTGACCAGCTAAGGAACAAATTCTCTTCCAGTGATTATACTTCAGTGTTGAAAGGTATGAAAAATATCACCAGTTACAAGACACCATCCCCCAGCACTTTGGAGAATCAAGAACTGGCAGACGACCGGAATGAGTTCTACTGCAGGTTTGAAAAAACACCCCACACCTGCCCTGAACACCTCTCCACACAACCATTCACACCTCCAGCAACCTCCCTCTCCCCCTCACCTACAATTCAGATCAGTGAAGATTACATGCGCCAGGTCTTCAGAAAGAACAAAAGAAGGAAAGCACCAGGCCCAGACGGTGTGTCACCAGCCTGCCTAAAAGTCAGCTGGCCCCCATCTTCACACAGATCTTCAACAGATCACTGGAGCTGTGCAAAGTACCCTCATGCTTCAAACGCTCCACCATCATCCCCGTCCCAAAGAAATCCAAAATTACTGGACTTAATGACTACAGACCTGTGGCTCTAACATCTGTGACCATTAAATCATTTGAAAGACTGGTTTTGGCTTATCTGAAGGCCTCCACTAAGCAGTTTGCCTACAGAGCAAGCAGGTCTGTGGATGATGCAGTCAGCATGGGACTGCACTTCATCCTGTAGCATCTGGACAGACCAGGGACTTATGTGAGGATCCTGTTCGGAGACTTCAGCTCCGCTTGTAACACCATCATCCCAGACACCCTTCAGAATAAACTGACACAGCTCTCCGTCCCCACCTCCGTCTGTCAGTGGATCACCAGCTTCCTGACAGACAGGCAGCAGCTAGTGAGGCTGGGAAAATACACATCCAGCACCCGTACAATCTGCACTGGAGCTCCTCAGGGCTGTGTTCTCTCCCCACTGCTCTTCTCCCTGTACACCAACGACTGCACTTCTAAAGACCCCTCTGTCAAGCTCCTGAAGTTTGCAGATGACACCATACTGATTGGCCTCATCCAGGACGGTGACGAGTCTGCTTGCAGACAGGAGCTGGCTGTCTGGTGCAGTCTTAACAACCTGGAGCTTAACCCATTCAAAACAGTGGAGATGATCGTGGACTTTAGGAACCCCCCCCCCCCCCCCCCCCCCCCCCCCCCCCCCCCTGCTCTCCATCATGAACAGCACTGTAACAACAGTGGAGTCATTCAGATTCCTGGGCACCACAATTTCTTAGGACCTGAGGTGGGACAATCACATTGAGTCCATTGTGAAAAAGACCCAGCAAAGGTTGTACTTCCTTCACCAGCTGAGGAAGTTCAACTTGCCCAGGACTTGCTGAAACAGTTCTACTCTGCCATCACTGAATCCATCCTCTGCACTTCAATAACTGTCTGGTTCAGCTCAGCTACCAAATATGACCATAGAAGACTACAGAGGTAGTCCGGACTGCTGAGCGAATCATTGGTACAACCCTCCCCACTCTCCAAGAACTGTACTTATTCAGAGTGAGCAAAAGGGCTGGTAAAATCACTCTGGACCCCTCACATCCAGCACACTCCCTCTTTGAACTGTTACCGTCTGGTCGACGTTACAGAGCTCTGAGAACCAGAACAACCAGACACAGAAACACTTTCTTCCCTCAGGCAATCCATCTCATGAACACGTGACACTAAACTCATTCTGATTCTGATTCTGAATGGTTGATGTCAAATGTACACAAATTCGATTCCAATATGACAAAGCTGTGCAAAACTTAAAGGTGGGGTAAGCGATTTCTGGAAGCCAATGTTGATATTTGAAATCACCAAGACAAACATGCCCCTACCCCAAAAGGGTCTCACCCCTATTTTGATAGCTCCGCCCCACACATACAGCCTATGCAACCCAGCCAACGATTAGTTCTGTGAAACTAAGCAAAACCAATGTTGCACTGTGTCTACACCGGATGCGAACGGCGCAACAAAATACTGTAGAAGTCATTATAATCAGTGGTGATGTCTACACTGGATGCTGCGCAGCACGAAAAATCTCCGACAGAAAACTGCTGCCACGTTTATGACGTGCTGACACAAATTTCAAATGATTTTCAACGGTCGCTTTGTCGCATCCAGTGTAGGCAGGCTTTAGCTGTTACGGCACGCCGCATCCGGTGTAGACACGGTGTTACTCACCTATTGACAAACAAAGCAACCTCGGCGACCGATCGCAGGCCTTCCGCTCCTTGAGTTCTCTCCAGCACTGGAAAGCTGATCTGATATTTACACGGGTCCTACTCCTTGTCTTATCATTCAGCAAACGCTTTCCTCTTTTGTTTTTTATCCACCATCTCTATCTTTCTGTCGCTCGGCTCGGCTGTTCACTGAATGCTCTCAGCATGTTGTTTGTGTCATATACTGTCCTTAAATTATCCTTAAAATTGCTTTTTAACAAGATTTGCATGTATTTTTTTTTTCTGCCTCCGTATATTGCTTTGAAGGTATCAGTTTCTACTTTCAGATGGAGCTGAAGTAAAGCATTAACCAAACTGAGCTCATGCCCATGTGAAGCTGACCTCAGTAAATTCCACTCAGCTCTTTAGCCACTTACACAGTATGATTTACAGCTTCTCTCACAATGTCATTTGTTGGAGGGTTTGACAACTGAACTAATAAGTGATATGATATTGGAACAGGTGGTCTAATGCGAGTCCTTCTGTAAGCATAATTACATTTATCATGCAGAAATGTCAGTTTGCATAACTCAGGCTGAATGAAAATGAAGAGTGATTTGGTTTGGCCCGGCCAGACAGCATGAAACCCTTCTCAGACAGGATATCAAATTCCTTTCATTTACATGAAAATGACTTGATTAATTAATTCGTCAGTGTTAATGTTTTACAATTGTGTGTATCTTTGTTTTCAGTGTGGTAATTAGGCAGATAAATGGCTCATTGCCAGCATATTGTGTTTAAATGCTCCAAGGAAAGATTGTATTTCATTCATTTAATTTGAGTTTCTCCTTAGACTGGCATAATTACCGTTTAATATCAAGACAAACAGATTGAAAGTTATTAAAGCAAATAATGAATAAAGGATCAAACTTATAAATCTCAACAGGCCCTGGAGCTTGACGTGACAGAAGTATGTTGACAGTTTTATTCTTTATTCATTCCCATAATCAGAAATGATGTAATTACACAGAGTAGCGGAGCAGAAGAGACAAGAGACTGTCTGAAAGACTGTCTGCCGACCTCATTTATTTCAAAGGAAAAATCATTATTATCACAAAAGTATTATGCAGCTTGAACGAAAAAAAGTCTAGGAAACTCATGAAGAAAGAATATAAAAAAAAATGTAAAGATGAATTAGCACCAAAGACACTAAAGAAGCAGCGGCATTGCTTGTTATCACTAAGAAAGCATACAGTTTTTGAAGGATAATTTTCATGCACTTTGTTATTTATTCATTATTTATTCAGTTTTCACAAATGAATTTCACAATTCATGCACGTTTTAGATTGATTTTTGATTGAACATGCTTGAATATATGCTTTGGCATCTCAACACTTACTATGTCCTTTGAGATTCAGAAATCTGAACTGCTGGTTTGAAGTTTTCATTAGATCATAATGGCTGTTTTATGATAACAACTTTTTTTCTCAGCTTCTTTCTTTTAAACCATTGCAATACATAATTATAAATATAAATGTTCTTGTGTTCCCGGAATGTGTTTGTTGTTGTTAGCAACAGACATCACTGTCTGGTTATATTTATTGCTAGGTGTTCTTTGTGCACCTAATATAAAATGGCTTTTTACTTACTGTACAAGGACATTTCTATCTTGCTATTATCAGTAAGAATAAAAGGGTACAGTATTCATTCACATTCACATTTTGTGTTAAGAGATTGGCTTCTCAATTTCATTATTCAGACATCAGCTGATTTGCCATTATCCTTCAGCCATATAGGTGACCTGTTAGAGTAGGGATGTGTTATGCATATATCATTATTTTTAGCTTGTCATTGCTCCCAAAATAAAATATGAAAATGGAGGGACTAAAATTTATACTGTCATTCTTGTTTCTTTTTTTATACTGGGTTACTTTGTGAAAGGTATAAATAACTCAAATGTTTACCAATGGGTTAAAAACATCTTAATGTTGGATTTATTACAAACACACATCTTTTCATTCCAAAATACATTAATTGATGGACCAGATTTGTGTTTGATAACTTGTGGATTATTGTCTTTTTATCAACTGTTTGGACTGACGGCACCCATTCTTTTAATTGACAGCAATTCTAGTAGTTTGCTTAAAAAAAAAAAATAAGTAAATATGATTTTTCAAGCCATTGGCAAAAAAAGAGAGATATATTGAGGAAAAAATGAAACTTTAACATTTGCTATGGTGACATCCTGTGCAGACCAGTCCATGCATGAGTCATTCAGAACTGGAACACGTCTGAGAACTCTGAATGACCATTAAGACTACGCTCATTATTATCAGCAATTCCATCCCAGCACGCTCACGACAAACAAGGACCTTTGATGAGTAAACAATGTCATAGCTTCGGTGTGTTTATTTTGAACTCCTCTAAAAGTAATCGCTTTACTAAGAAACTTCTACAGCATTTGAAGTTCTTCAGAGTGAGTATTTAGAGAGAAAATCAGGAGCATGAATAAATAATGGAACTGGAAACCTCGGGGATGTGAAGAAGCTTGACTCTAAATGAACAATTTAATGTGTTTCTCTTATAGAGCCCAAGATCCAACTCATCTGTCTGACTAAGAGCAACCTTTTGGGCATTTCTTTACTAGGTGTCAATAAGTGCCTCCCCTAACACGATTCCACTGCTGAGCCATGGGCTCTTTGTTACTGGCTCCCAGCAACCACAGATGATTACTGAATATAGCAGGGCCTTCCATACTACAGAAGGCTATTTGTAGACTCACTGAGGTTTTTAAAGGGACAGTTCAGTTCACCAAAAAATAGACATTCTGTCAATGCGGTCTAAAACAACATTTCAAATCTTCACATCAGCTATTCATTCTTTCATTTATTTCAAAACGAAATAATCAATTAACAATTAAATTAATAAGGTGCTATTAATGGATCATTTTGTACAAAATAATAATATTTATGGCTTTCAGTGTACTTGATTTTTGCACGCATTCTGCATTCCCACTGTGTTTGAGCAGTACTAAAGAATTGTATTTTATTTTATTTAAAATAATATATTAATAAAACTAATAAAATAAACAAAGTGCTATTAATAGCTTTGCACAACTAAATTAGTTGTTGCTTCCAGTGCACTTGACTTCTGTGCACATTCTTCATTCCCACTGCGTGTGTATATTTTTAATCACAGGCATCGGACAAGTGTTCTATTTCTGGGAAAATGACATTCTTACATGCACTGAGGTGAGTGTTACCATGCAGTTGCCCAGGTGAGAGATAGAGAGATTGCTGGTCTTCTTCCCGTTAATTAACATGCTGTGTCCTTATAAACAGTGAATGAAATAAACAAAGGTTATCTCTGTGACACCTGGAAGAAAAAATGGTTACATAAAAAAACCTTTATGTTGGTGGGTTGGTGTGGGGTGTTTGCTGTTTTGAGAGTTCTCAGTGTTCTTTGGACATAGTGAGTCATTGGTTTCATTCAGAGATGGATTTAAAATGCCTCCGCTTTGTTATTGAGGATTTTCAATACTAGGTAGGTATCTGCCTCTATTCACTTTGGCTATATCCAGCAATACCTCTGCCCACACAAAATTGCTGGGATTCACGAGGGAAGTTATTTTGAATACTAAGTTCTATCCTGTATTGTTATTCTCAGAATCATTAGCTTTTTCCCTCCTCACAGTTTTGTACTTTTCCAAGAGTGACAACTTGACCCAAGCAGGGTACAACTCTTGCCCCAGTGTGCAAAATAAGAGGGTTGTTTGTGTCATTGAGGAAAAAGGACTAAAATGATTCCCCATGATCCTGGTTGCCATGGACACAGACGTGCCTCGATCCAAAAGGCAGAGAAAATAGACCAGATATTACAGGTTAATGGAGGTAACTTCACTTGTGCTGTTTTTCAATGTCTTAAGACAATACATCATTGGGCTCGTACTGTAAACATGGACCAGCAAATCTCTTTAAATCCTAAAATCAAGGGTCTGTCCAGGAAGAACAATATTTGAACACTCTTGTGACAGAGGGTCATGTTTTAGCAACCTTGACCATACAAGGCATAACTTAAATACAAAAACTGAATTATGATATGATCCCATAGCAAATAATAACTTTAATAGCAATCACATATGTATAATTAATTCAGAAAGAAACAAATAGCTGTTTCATCAAACTTTTACTGTGTAAAATAAATAAATAAATAAATAAAAGCTAGCATTTGCCTGCCATCTAGTGTGAAGTGTTTGAAAATAATATGTATGTGATAATGAAGACAACAATAGGGAAAAATAAGATGAGGATAACAAATAGGAAATGTGGTGACACTGTGTACTATAACTTGCATAAAATTCTTAACATTATATTGTAATTTAAAAAATATATTAAAAATATGTAATATCCACAAGAGGGCGATATTTATCCGGTTTCCGGGAGCTTTACGTGCTTCTATGCAGATGACTTCACATTAGAAAATTTTGGAAACCTTTTAGTACCTCTCATTAGCCTACTAACATCAACATGCATTATTACTTAACATTATACTATTAGTTTGTGCATATTCAAATAGCTAAACATGTTAATTCATATACTTTATCATGTAACTTTTTATTTGATTCTTAGTATTGTATATTTAATAATGAATTATTAATAAAAATGATTAGGCTATAAAGCAAAACATTTAGTAAACGCGATGGATTTAAAAGCTCTAACTGGAGGAAAAGGCCATGCTATGTTTATTTGATTTATTTATTTAATCCAAAAATATCAATCTGCTTATAACAAAGGGATATATAGATTAATTAAAAGTAAAATTACAAATTATATAAATTGAAACTGTCCTTGACAATCACAAAAAAATTCAGTTTCTGTGGAGGTAATATTTTATTGCATTGTTATCAATCTTTAGCAGAACCCTGGAGGCTCACGCATGCAAAAATCAAAGTTTTAACTGAGTTTTCTGTGGAGGTAATTAATAATGTTGGATGGTTTTGTGGTTGTGATTGGTTTCGCAGGCGCATGCGCACTTAGGCGCACAACTCTCAACTTGAAGTCTTTAAAGTTCCGCCGCTGCTCTCGCATGAGACGCGTTTAACTTCATTTGAAAACATTAATATGAGGGACACGTCTGCTGAAGGAAGTTTATCATTTCAAAAAGCGACAGGACTCTCATTACATTAGAAGGTAAGCCATTAACGATATTTGAAAAGGCGATTAAACCATAATAATGCGCTTAATCTGTATCGCACCTGAGAGTCGTTTACGCGTTTTAGGATAACTTGGTTAGAATGATGTCAATGCTTGTTTTTTTTATTTTTTCCTCTGTTTAATCATTCTTTCTCTTTTTTTATTAACTACACTTCTACACTTAAACGATTTTAAATGAATGTAACGTTTTATGAATGCATTTGTACAAATTCCCTGTTTTTTACATTTATAACAGATTAACTAGAGATCTATGCTCGTTTAAGGCATGAGCTACGGTAACTTTATTTTATTTTTTTTAACTTGTGTATTTTTGTTGGACAATGTCACATTTATTTTCTTGTGGATTTGTTGAAGCTGAATTTTATTTGCTTGTGGTGTGGGTGTGACATTTGGTTATGTGAATGAACCCTAAATCTGAAGTTGCTCATGAAGTTGGTCATTTGTGCACACCGTAAAGTAAAAGGTCTTAACCTGGTGCTGTAAAGACTTTAAACCTGGAGCGTGTAAGTATATCCTGTGTTTACTGTAACTTCCAGGGTGGAACTGTGGCCTTTCAAAGTGGGAAAAGGTCAGCTATGACATCAGGGATATCTTTTATTTATTTGTATTTTTTTATTCTTCAAATATAAGACCCAAATTGCTCCCATGCAGGCTTAAAGTGTGTGTCAGATGTTTCCTATCTTGTTCTCCACATGTCTCCTTGTATTAATTTGAGCAATCCACAGACAAGCTACAAAATGTCAGAATCAAAGCATTATTAATGCAGTTTTTTTTTTAATGAATGTAACTTTGTTGTGTGTTTTGGGGGGAGGCAACTCTAGCAATCTGTGCTCACATACAGTAAGTATATAGGGTTAAGTTACAGAAGCATTGTGTATTTACTTTTTTTTGTTGAATCTATAAAACAAACAAATAGATTCTAACAACTAATATTTTTTCTGTTATTTTTGGGATGTTAATAATTCAATGTGTGCACATTTGTAATGTTTACAGTTTTGTACATTTGTTTGGATGGGTTTTTAACATTAGTGATACTGCTAAATGATCCCAAAGTGAATAAGAACACATTTTTGGATTGTGTCGATTAAGGGCGTTACTGATGGGCGTACGTTAGACAAATGGTTGGGAAACACTGATGTACGGGGAGTGATGTGTGTCTGGTCTTTATCGGCTGACAGCTCACTCCTCTTTAAGAGCACTATATCAAACCAAGTGATACGAGATATGCTTTTACTTTCAATCAGAGCTAAATTTTCTGTGCAGGAATCTTAACTTGCACACTCCAACATCCAGTTGAATGATTGGTAGCGGATGGGACTTCACCACTAGGAGCTTATTTTAATGCCAAAGGCCACATGTGTCACATCTGTGTGTTTGTATAGCGTAAAGCTCATTAGCATGATCCGTCTGAGGGACTAGGTGTGTTTGGGACGAGGCTCAGCCTGGATAACGGCACGGGCAGTGGGTTGTTTTTCTTTCAGACTACCCCCACTCCATCCCCTATCTCCACATCTGGCCAACGTCAGAGTATGTAAATAAATCAAAACGACTTCTACCTTTGTACTGGTAGGCCTGTCTGGGCACCAAGCCAGCTAGACACTCACGACCATCCCTCCTACAGTGCTTTGGTTAACAACCCTTTAAGGCAATATGCAATCTGCTGATTTATTGTATATTTACTAGTAAAACACTTGAATTAATTTGCATGAAGGGCTCGACAGTGCTTTGGCCTGAGGGCAGGCTGTACGATATCTATGTTTGGAGGAAGTGCTGATTGTGAAAGTATGTGAGGGGGAACGCACATCTGGAGGAGTTTTTCAGGAATCTGGGAGAAGGGGGAGGTTGTCGATAGAGCTGGTCATTTGGGTCATGGAGCGATTGGTACATGGTACACACAGGGCCTCTGGCTGAGACCAAATATACAGCCAATTAAGTCAGCCCAACTGCTTTTCCCCCTCTTTCCGTATGGAAATCTAATTCCTCAGCCCATTTGCGACTGATTGAAATCTGTTGCGTTTACTACTGGAAAGTATTGTTCAAAAGTGTGCTTGGAGCCAAAGATCACTCCACAGTATCACGAGGGGCTCACTTTTATCCATATGACTTTCCATCCAGGCTTTGTGAAATGGAAAATCAAAGTATCCATGAAAAGAACGGATCAGAGCTGGTTCTCATCAGAGTGGATGGAAACACAATATGTGTCATACTTGAGCTTAGTTTTTTTTGTTGGGTCAGAATGTAAATGCAGAAAAGGTATAGCGCATAAACATAGTCATTGGTTAAATGTACAGGTACATCTAAAAAAATTAGAATATCGTGAATTTTTTTTTTGTAACATTTCAAAAAGTGAAACTTTTATACATATATTTTAGATTCATTACATGTAAAGTAAGACATTTCAAAAGATTTTTTGTTTTAATTTTTGGTGATTTAGAGCTTACAGCTCATGAAAGTCAAAATCCAGTATCTCAAAATATTTGAATATTTCCTATGATCAATCAAAAAAAGGACTTGCAAAGCAGAAAAGTTCAAGTTCTGTTAAAGTATGTTCATTTATGCACTCATTCCACTCAATACTAGGTCGGGGCTCCTTTAGCACAAACTCCAGCATCAGTGAGGAATGTCATGGAAGTGATCAGGCTGTGGCTCTGCTGAGGCACTATTGAGCCTTCAGCTCATCTGTATTGTTGGATCGACTGTTTCTCATCTTTCTCTTGAAAATATACCATAGATTCCATATGGGGTTCAGGTCAGGCATGTTGGCTGGCCAGTCAAGCACAGTAATATCATGGCCAGCAAACCATTTGGAAGTAGCACTTGGTGCTAACGTCCTGCTGGAAAAGCAAATCAGCATCTCCATAAAGCTTGTCAGCATAAAGTGCTCCAAAATCTCCTGGTAGATGGCTGCATTGACTCTGGACTTGATAAAACGCAGTGGACCAACACCAGCAGACGTCACGGCACCCCAAATCATCACTGACTGTGGAAATTTCGAACTGGACTTCAAGCAGCTTGGGTTCTGTGCCTCTCCAGTCTTACTCCAGACATTGATTTCCAAATGAAATGCAAAATTTAAATTTATCTGAAAAGAGGACTTTGGATCACTGAGCAACATTCCAGTTCTTTTTCTCCTTAGCGCAGGTAAGATGCTTCTGACGTTGTTTCTGTTTCAGAAGTGGCTTGGTAGTTCTTTTCCTGAAGACATCGGAGCTTGGTGACTCTTGATGCACTCCAGCTTCAATCCACTCCTTGTGAAGCTCACCCAAGTGTTTGAATCAGCTTTGCTTGACCGTATTCAAAAGCTTGCGGTCATCCCTGTTGCTTGTGCACCTTTTCATACCCGATTTCTTCCTTCCAGTCAACTTTGCATTTAATATGCTTTGATACAGCACTCTGTGAACAGCCACTCCATTCAGTAATGACCTTCTGTGACTTACCCTCTTTGTGGAGGGTGTCAATGATTGTCTTCTGGACCATTGCCAAGTCAGCAGTCCTCCCATTATTGTGGTTTCAAAGAACAAGAGATACCCTGAATTTATACTGTAGAGATGGTCGTTTAATGAAACTCAAATATAAATATTCTAATATACTGAGATACTGGATTTGGACTTTCATGAGCTGTAAGCTCTAATCATCAATTAAAACACAATTTTTACTTATTTTACAGTCATAACATGTAAAGTATGAAAGTTTCACTTTTTGAAATGTTACAAAAAAAAGTTTTTCACGATATTCTAATTTTTTTAGATGTACCTGTGTATATACGTGTGTGTGTATGTATATGTGTGTACACACACACACACACGGTCAGAATTGTTGATACCCTTGGTAAATATGATCAAAGAAGGCTGTGGAAATCTGCATTGTTAATCCTTTTGATCTATTATTTTTAAAAAATCCCAAAAATCTAACCTTTCATTTGGAGAATAAGAATTTAAAATGAGGGGAATAATTATAAAATGTTTTTTCTCTAATACACATTGGACACAATTAATGGTACCCTTTTATTCAATACTTTTTGAAACCTCCATTTGCCAAAATAGTGTAGGAGTTTTGTCCTATAATACCTGATGAGGTTTGAGAACACCTGACAAAATATCGGAGACCATTCCTTCATCCAGAATCACTCCAGATCCTTCAGAATCACAGCTCCATGATGGTGCTTCTCCTCTTCAGTTCACCCTACCCGGTCTCATGAAAGTGCGCATAAATAGTATGCCAAAATAAAATTAAACTCGTGGTATTGATACGCAAAAATGGACTTTGGCGTATATATGCTACACGATGTGTAGGATTAGGGTTGTAGGGTAGATGCGTATCATATATAAGCGAAAACTGCATATCATATGCACGGCAACAAATTTCGTATCATATGTATGCGGAAACTGTGTATTATATGCACGCCAAACAAGTTTGTACCATATGTACGCCATAGTCCACTTTTGCATATCAATACCACGAGTTCTCATTTTTATTTGGCGTACTATTTATATGCATTTTCATGAGACCGGGCTGGTCAGGGAATTGAAATGGCCATAGCAGAAGCTTGGTTTTGTGCCCAAAGCTTGTGGTTTTGTCAGTCACATTTTGATTTTTTTTATCTGTTGGTATGTGATAGAATAAGTGATGCCATGTGTCGAAACAAGATGTCCGGGACCTCCAGCAGAAATATAGGCCCACAACATTAAAAATACAGCAGTATATTTCATTGTATACATGGGGTACTTTTTATCCCTGTGTTCAACAAACCCATCTTGAGTGTTTGCTACTAAAAAGCTTATTTTTTTTTTAGTTACATCTGACCATAGAAGCCAGTCCTATTTGAAGTTCCAGTCGTGTCTGACAACTGAATAAGCTGGAAATGTTTTTGGTGAAAGCTTTTTTCTTTTTCTTTTTTAAAATGTTAAACAACACAAATGTATCTAATCCCATTTTATTAACCAATGTCTTTGCTGCTGACCTTTGATCCAGTTCAAGATAAACTAACAATTGTGCTTCGTTGTTTTTTTTATTGCTGTGAAATTGTGAAAAGGGCTTTTACATTTGCTATAATTAGAACTTATTGTATTAAAAACAATCAAGCCCTGCTCATATTTAAAAAGTAACGCAAAAGTAACGTTACTTTCCATAAAAAGTAGCTAAGTAACGCAATATTGTAATGCATTACTTTTAGAAGTAACTTTCCCCAACACTGTGTGTGTGTGTGTATATGTGTATATATATATATATATATATATATATATATATATATATATATATATATATATATATATATATATATATATATATATATACATATACACACACACACATCTCAAATTACATCCCTGATTAACTCTTCTGAAGTACTCTTCTGAATTCACTTTCAGACTTTCTACTTGCACTATTTGGAGAAACTGCCAGCTATCCAGGGCTTCCACATATAAGTGATGCAGGCAGCTGACTAAATACAGCTCCTTTTCCCTCCAGGGATGTGGAGAATGTTTTCTCTTTGCCAAAAGTAACTGTAAAAGCGGTGAATTTCAAGCTGGGCGGACCTCCAGTTAGGCCAGTGTTTCTTCAGGTGGTAATGGATCTGAATGTCAGTGCAAATCCAGTAGATTGTAACTTATTTTAGCACTTTCATTCATCATTGAAGTTTCGGTTAGGATTTGGTTGAGGTTTTGTGGTCAGAAGCTTGATTTGGTCATTGAGCTGTAAAACAGTTTTTATTTGCTTGGAGAAAAAAACTACTGTCTATGCAGTGTATTTTGAACAAGCGTTGTATACAAAAGACTCATTGACCCAACAAAATCTAATCCATAAACAAAACCCTGGTCTGCTCTTCTTGCTACATAAAAACTGTGAAGTGATGTGGGCTGGTCTTGCCCTTTCTGCAGTCCTCGTTGATCAGATTAGGTCATAATTGAATAGGTTCAAGTTAGAATGAGAATGTAGCTTGTTTCTGTGCTCTTTCTCTCGGGGTCAGTGGTAATAGACAAACAAAGACCTCTGTGTTAGTTGTTGAGAGTTCCAGCTCTCTTGCAGTCTGTAACAAAATTAAGGGTTGTTTTTGGAGTGTTTTACCCCACTCTTTTGGCTTGTAATTGTGACCAGCAGTGATGGTCAGTGTGGTTTACTTGTTGTCCGACAAACATCTGATGTAGTTTGTATTTCCCCTATTTTTTTTTTCTTTTTCAATATTGTTTGTTTTTATTTTTTTAGGTAGTTTGCATAGTAAAACTTTAAATTTGTGTTCATCCTCCTTTATAGCACTGCTGTAAAATCCATACACATTCAGAAGGATGTATTTTACCATTGCAATGCATCTCTGTTTTGATTTTCCTTCAAAATCATAATATAATGGAACTATTCAAATATTAGGACTTGCTTCTGTAATAACATCTTGAGACCCATGTATTCTGCTTTGACATCCCTTAGCCTATAAGCCTAAAGTTAAATTATTCATAATGTGAATATTTATTAGAATTTAAAACATTATGGTTAAATAACACAATTAAATTTAATAATACACAAACATTGTTTGGCCCTCCTGCATCAGTGTTATTTTAGTATTATTTCTTAATATTTGTAGAATCTAAAGAAATGCATTCTTTATATTTTTATATATTTTAAATTTCCATTTTAGTATTTTTTCCTCCCTTTTGTTTTTTTAATATTTAGTAAATCATTGTAATATTTAGCTTTAATTTATTTCAATTTAGTTGCTACATTTTGTTTAGATTTTTTTTATCTACAATTATTTTATTTCAGCTTTATTTGAATGATTGGAAATTATTTTACTAGTTTATTTTTAGTTAACAATAACACCACTGTCTTACATACCTTAAGGATTGTGGTATGATTTTTTGTAAACACATTTGAGCAGCTGCTCATGCATGTTTTGACACGTGTTCATAAGTGAGGCTTAGCAGTCTATTAGATTTAGTTTGCCTTGCTAATAATTAATATTGAAATAGTAATTAAAGGGTTCATTCAAGGATCCAACCTGGCGGGTGGAGAAGGGAATCTTCTGTCAAGCTGTAACAGCCAGTGGCAGTAACAGGCTGGACATGAATCCTGTGGGACTTTGTTTTGAAGGTCTGGAATTCCAAGCATTCCAACGCATAGTGGAGAAAGATCCTGGGTGAATCGTGCCATTATCCCACACATGAGTCCTCTCAATCTGTATAGTGGGACAGTTACGCCTCATATTAGTGCCAGACAGGAGAGAGAACACCAGATAGATGGAAAGCAGGAGTTTTTTTTTCTTTTCTTTTTAAGAGCAATGTTCTTGCTTACCTTTTAGTTGTTACATTTGCAGGTTTCAAGAAAGGTGATCATGATGTGCGACGCGAGTGAAATGTTGGCAGCTGCTCTGGAGCAGATGGATGGCATCATTGCAGGTACAACTACTAAAAAAATTAAAAATACTGTACAAAAACAAATTTCTCCCTTTTTCTTTGTTTATTTGCAGTTTTACAGTCATCAACTGTGTAGTCATTTTTTTTTTTTAAATAAGACAAATTATTTGAGAATTTTTAGGGTCAATGCACATACGTAAACTTTCAAGGAGGATAAATCTGCAATGTGAGTGCTTCTGCAAATTTGTGAGAACTGAGAGTATGCGCAGTGAGCAACATTATAAGCTTTTTCCACTATTTCAGCACTGATGAAATCTAATGCTTATTCAATATGTGACCACAATATTGTCCATCTCTCGGAACATCAGGGACACATCAGAGAAAAATTAATGTCTTTGCTTGGAGCAAGAATGAGTTTCTTGAAGGTTATGCTTTCCCATTCACTGTAATTATGGCAGTGGACGTCCCACTGTTTACATCATCTGACAGTAAGCCACCTGAGCAGTGCGGTCACAGTCATCCAACCTGTGTTTTGTTTTGGAAAGTGCTGAAAGTACCTACAGCAAAACATGCTGATTTAAAGGGATTTCACCCAAGAATTTAATTTAAAATGAAATCATTTCAGTCATTTACTCTCTCTCATTTTCTGTTCATTTTTAGGGAATACAACCACACAGTCACATTAAAAAAATGACACAAAAATATAACAATAGAAGTAGTCTATTCAGTTTGTGCACTATATTACAGTCTATTCAACCCAGTAATTTTGAGTCATCCCAGAATTCCTTCACTGATCCTAATTCCTGCACTTGCCTCAGGTTCTAAGGCTATGAATTACACCAATGGCCTCTTTGATTGTCAGTCACCAACTTCACCATTCCTGGGCAGCCTCCGGGTGCTGCACCTCTTGGAGGACCTGAGGGCTGCGTTGGACTTGATGGATCCCGAGGAAAAGGAGAGTCTGCGCAGTCAGGTGTCCGAAACCACAGCTGAGGGTCTGATGGAGTGGCTACAAAGCAGACTGGTGGGTTCTCATCGGTTTTTAAAAAGAGGCTAAAATAGGAATCTTTAATAAAGTTTATTTTAAAATAATAATTGCATTTTTGGCTGAAGTTTTGTAAGCAGTTTGATGCAAAAATTATTCTGAAGGAAAATACTATTGACTTTTCATATAATGTATTCATCTGCAAGCCTGACGTAAGATTTCCTCCCTTTGCGTTTTCCATCCTTAACTCCAGTCATGATTCATCTGGATTAAGCACATTTCTGCTCCCCGGACCCTTTTCCCATATCCAACCTGAAGCATGCTTGTTTTGTGAAATTTCCACTCCTGGGCAGTAAAACTTTCACATGCATCTCATATAGCAGAGTATCATCTGTACGAGCCCCACATGACTCACCGATGGCAGCATGTGATTTTCTTTTTCAGATCCCATTGGCGTTTGACTGAATATGGTCATTATATATTTCACTGCATTTTGTTGCCTGTTCAGAGCCTTCTATTTCAAAGATGCAATATGTGTCACACCACACAACCAGTAAATCTGGTGTGTCTATTTGGAAATGTTTCCATGTACGTTTAATGTAGATTAAAATTACACTCTGAGGATTTCTTTGTTTCCAGACCAATGGTCATGGATCTGCAGCAGGGGATTTGGTCTACCAGGAGCGACTCTCTCGCTTGGAAAGTGACAAAGAATGTCTAGTGCTCCAGGTGTGGTGTTAAAACCAAGTCGAGAGACTTTTTGTGCGTTGTGTGGGATTTTCTTGTCAGATTTGAAGTTGTGTGCCTCTGCTTTTCTATTAGCTGTCAGTTTGAATGCAGCAATTGTAGTTTCTAAATGTCACACATCACACACAACTCAATAAGTATCCACACTGATCTCCCAGGTAAGTGTTCTGACTGACCAGGTGGAAGTTCAAGGAGAAAAAATAAGGGACCTAGACTCGAGCCTTGAGGAACACCGCATGAAACTAAATGCTACAGAAGAGTTACTACAGCAGGTGTGTGATCTCTTTTATAAGCTTATGTCCAATAACAGAAGTGCACTGCATTTAAGACGCGTTGGAAGAGTAGTCAGTATTAAAGGAATAGATTTCAAAAAAATTAAAACCAATATGTAAATTGTGTGTAGGAGCTGCTTAGCAGAAGTGCTTTAGAGACGGAGAAACTGGAACTGCTGACCGAGGTATCAAGTCTGAAACTGAAGCTAGCTGCTGCAGAGCGGGATTGCAGAGAAAGTGAGGTAAGGAGCACATGTTTGCACAATCACCACTGTGAAATTTCATAGGGCATAGAGTCCCACAAGCCTAATAAATTGCAGTCTCCAGTAATTTATCAGAACCTTGAAAGTGCTCTGAATGCAGAACAGAATGAACTGTACTGACAATCTGAACATTTAATGAAATTAAACCTGGTTATTATGGTTTGACCACCCTGTGGTTTCCATAGTGACATTCATTGATGCTTAAGCCCCCAGCTCTATTCAGCAGAGGGTGAGAGCAAAATACAGAGTGCCAGAGCCATTTCCTGTTATAAAGGTTTTTTTGGGTGTTTTTTTTTTTTTTTTTTTTTTTTTTTTCGCCCCGTTTGACTCCAGACTACACTGGACCCATTCAGCTTTCTCTCACTTGCATGAGCCCAAAGGGGAGTTTCAGAAATCCACAGTGGACCAAAAGAATGGGCTAGGTTTCCTCTGTATTAGATGAAAATATAGATTTCATTTAAGTATAATTTTAAGTTCTCAGTTTCAGTGAATTTTTTTTTTTTTTTTTTTTTTTTTTTTTTCACTTTAAGTGTCCTTGAGGTATTTTTTATTTTTTTTGGTCCTACTTGTCCAAAAAACTCAAAGGATTTAGCATTACAAGTCACAAAATCTCTGACATATCATGGTCTTTCTCCTTAGGGTCTTTATCAGGATGTGAAAGACATGCGC
Organism: Barbus barbus; assembly: GCF_936440315.1. Classification (NCBI taxonomy): domain Eukaryota; kingdom Metazoa; phylum Chordata; class Actinopteri; order Cypriniformes; family Cyprinidae; genus Barbus; species Barbus barbus. Next base: position 19,484,691 of record NC_136720.1, read on the forward strand.
CTTCAGTTGACTTCTATGGAGAACGAGAAACAAGAGTATGAGAGAAGTCTTAACTCTACCAAAGTACGAGTGCCTCATGGTCAGGTGATAATTACACAACATAAGATTAAAAGCAGTGAAGTGAAACAGCAAGCACTTGTCTATGAATCACTTAACCACACAGATAAATTCTTATGTAGTTCACCCTAACCTTCATGACTAGCCACTGGAATGTTCCAAGCTAATGAACTTTATCCAAAGCAGGACAAATTCACATAGCTGGACAGATTCATGAAAAATCTTGATTCTACCACTCAGTTTTGTTTCTTGCATACTTTGAAATGGCATTTCTCATAATTGTCTTGATAATGCTATATTAGTAGATAAGTAAATTTGAGCTAAGTAAATATAGGGTTGGCACATGGTGAGCTTATTTTTAGTTTTGGAATGACCTGGTAGCATTAATTGTGTGGTTTTTTTTTTTTTTTTTTTTTTTTTATTGGTCAGGAGGAGCTGATATCACTACAAAAGCAGTTGGAGGAGAGGGAACAAGCACTTAGAAGACTTCAGGACCAGGCCATGCCAGAAGCCCCAAACACAGAACAGTCACAAAGCAGAGAGAAAGGTACAATATGACCATTCTGCTTTAACAATAACATGCCAAAGTCAATTTAAAATGTAACTAGAGGGGATTCACAATCTAATTTAAATTTAAAATAATGTAATAATGTACAGAAAGTAATTGACCGAATCTCTTTTCTTGTATACATAGGTGCATTGTGGATTATTTACGTAAATGTGAGATTTGATCTGGTTTATTCTAACTTGTGATCTGTAAAAAATTAAATTATCAATGTTTCAACTGTGTTCATGTGTTTTTGTATTCACCATCATTGTTTACGCTTATTGGCATAAATATGGTGGATGAGTGGGAAACGTGACTAGTCGTAGACTTTTGGACTCCCACTGTGTACAATGTCTTAAGGGAGTCTCGCACAGACACATTATGCCGCTATTAAATCCACTATTAAATGCATGACACAGGAACAAAAACATTTTTGTGTTATAAAGGAGAAACTATCCCAGCACACTGTAAGCTCAAGAAAAACTGTGTTGGAATGTATGAGGTATATGAAGGTTTGTATTACACGTCTAGGCACGTTTTTTGATTGATGGTGACCTGGTTTTGGCTGCAGACTCCCCTGCTCTTATAACTGTGATTTGCTAGATGTGCTTGAATTGTCTAACAATATTTATTCTTGACTGCAAATCATCTTTACTTCCAAAATGACAAGTATGCAGTTTCTGGGGTGTTTATTTTAGTGATTCCAGACACATAAAAATGTATCAAAGGCCTCAGTCTTGTTCTGAAATGTTTAGCTGTTGTATGCCATAGAATATTATTTCTGGAGTTGTTTTTGTGTGTTCAGACATAGAGGTGCAGAGAATGAGGAGAGCTGTTGAGTCTTTGAAGGCAGCTAATGAAGAGAAGGTAAACAATATGATGTCCTGCTATTTTGCTGTGGTGATCACATCAACTACCTGCTAGCACACACATTATTTCACAGACTTTGGTTTCTAATTAAACCATCTCCATAATCTTTCTAATTAAACAGTCTTTGCCTAGATGTATGCATGTAGAAGTAGATATTGTATAGACAGTACCAGTCAAAAGGGTTTTTTATGTGATGCATTTCTTCAGCTGGTATGCATAAAATTGACAAAAGTGTCCAAAAATTGTATTTCAAATAAAAGCTGTTCTTTTGGTGCAAATGTAATATTTTCAATATTACCGTGTTTGTGTGTATATATTTTATTAAATTATTATATTTTATCAAAAAAATATAAAAAATATATAATTTATTAATTTGTATTTCGTACGATAATCAATTTTACATAGTTTTAATCTGAATCTTTTTAGGATTTTAAAATAAAAGAGCTGCAGCAGTCTCTGATCCGTTTCAAACGAGTTCAGGATATGGTGATGTCCGTGCAGGCATCAAAAGGTGAGATGTCCTTGGCACATTTTTATGTCGTCTTTTGTTTATTATTTCCTTTTGAGAAAAAAAAGTTAATATTGTAATGGCACACTATAAACAATTACCTGTTGACTTTCAAAAATCTGACAATAAGTACGTAAGCCTTTCCATTTCTATAAATTCTGCTATAATGTAAAACCACTGATCTTTAGCAGTTCTCTACTTTTACAAGTAACATGATTTCAGTAACATTTTAAACATTCATTGCTTTAATCAGTACCACCAGTTTTTTCTGGTGTCAAAAGATTTTGATCTCAAGAATATTTCCAAGAAAGCTTTTGTCTGCATCTCAGTCTAATAGCTTGGCTGATTTATCCTGTCTTAAGACTTGTGCTGTTTTCCCAGACAAACTCAGGGACGAAGAGACAAGAGAAGGGCTGTGTGACACAGAGATGGTCTCCACCGGAGGCACAGAGGAAACTGATGAAGTATGAAGGGTCTTACACATACACACACGGTTTATGTAAACACATGTTCCTCAGACTTCCTTTTTAGACCCCCTCCTTGCAGTACTTTCATTGTGATGGTCTGACAGAGAATAACAATTTAACCATAAGCTTTTTTTTTTTTTGGACGGGGAACATCTCTGTTGTTTTTGTTTGGGAGCAGCATCCTGTTATTTCAGGTCGTTTCAGACTGGTCACTGCCTGCTCCTCTTGTCCATTGAAATCTGACTCCTCTGGGAAAATACTTTTCTCACTGCTGTTCTCTTGCATACTCCCGTCAGTTTTATTGTTGTTTCTCACACAGCCTCAGCTCATTCCATGTTCAGAACTGCTCCCTGAAGTGACCACACACAAACCTGCATCTGAGACCACTGACAGGTCTGTTTACTTTCTGTAGACTTTTATTTAAACTGTTCATATAAGGATATATTGACGTTCAAGCATTTTTCATGGTTTGGGAACAAAGTTGATATTGAAAAAAATAGATAAAACTGACTATATTCATCACAATCAATACAGCTTTGAATAGTGTACATAAGCCTTAAAAATTTAACTTTTTTTTTTTATTGTTATTATTATTAAGAAAATTGACGTAATCATAAGAAATTTAACATTAACAAATATTTTATTATACAATTCATCATATCTTCCTTATCAGGGATTTGTGCTTTTATTGCTCTTTATTACAATTTATTATTACATTATTAAATTTGATCGTTTTGATTTCTTCCTTATGCTTTTTCAGTGTCTTTGAAGTACAGCAGCCTGAAGGGTCTCGTTTGACAAGCAATAATGAGGTACCAACTTAGTATATATGAGAAATTATGAATTGGATGTGTTAAAAAGATCCTGTAAAAAGGTTGGAGATTTGCATATGTAGGTTTCTGTCACCCCCTGTTGGTTAAAAACTCTGCTCTCAGTCACTTCTGTCACTGTTCTCATGTAAGCACAATGGCACCCCCTACAGCATTTCACATCACCCAAGCCAGCACACTTTACAAGTTCATTGTAAAATTAGATTAACACGAGCCTGACAAAAAGCTCTATTTACAATAAAACGACTTCATAGCTGCACAGGACACTTTTTATAAATTATGCTAATAATTAGAACTGTATAGACCCAATCATTTGGCAAAACGAAAACTTAAATATCTTAACCAAGAACTGCAACTTGCTTGTAATATTTTAGGATGAAGCCAGTAAAAATGGAGGCTCTCCATCCATCTCCCCGACTCAGCCCAGTTCAGGGGGGAATGAGAGTTTTGGCTCTAAAAAAACACGTTCCTCTTTTGGACGTGGCTTTTTCAAGATGAGAGGCAACAAGATGACAAGCACCGCTCCCAATCTGAGTGAGTGAGGCCAAACTCTTTCTGTAAAACATTTTGTATTTAAAAACTGCAAAAGTTTGACTTTAATAAACATGAAATGAAGTATGCACATTTCTTGGCAGTGTTGGCATTAATTAATTATATGTTGGCTTGGCAGTTGAAGGAGAGCATACGGGGACTGAGCACTTGGATTTGGCCGGAGTGCAAACTCGGAAGCCCAAAGCATTAGAGACACACTCGCCTGAAGGGAAGAAGAAATCAAAGGGGATCATGAAGTTATTTGGAAGGTCTTTTTAATATATTAACAATAAACTCCACTGTCTATTAAAATGAAGATATTAACTTTTATAACCCCTGCATCAGAATGAAGAGAAGTCAATCCACCTTTGATGACCTGGACGATTCTCCAGAGTCAGCGTTTAGGAGAGGGGGAGTCCGAGCCACAGCGGGACCCAGACTGGGCTGGTCACGTGATCTGCAGCGAAGCAATAAGTACATACAATTTGTTTGAGTTCTTTCGTTTTGTTTTTTCCAAGCATGTAATGCTGTAAATGTCTCTCTCAGCGAGCTGGACAGCCCATTTTCCCGCTGGAGTAAAGAGCAGGTGTGCGAGTGGCTGCAGACCCAGGGACTGGACTTGTATGTAAATCAAGCTCAGCAGTGGATCAGCTCTGGGCAGACATTATTGAAGGCATCTCAGCATGATTTGGAAAAGGTCTTCTGAAAAGCCTCACATTTTCAAATATGCATGCACATACTTTTATTTCTTAATTTGTAAGTTTAGGTTATTCTGTGTGATGCATGACATTTCTGTCTGTGCTTCAGGAAATGGGCATCAGACATCCTCTACACAGAAAGAAACTGCAGCTGGCTCTTCAGTCGCTGGGCTCAGAGGAGGAAGATGCCATGGGTAAACTAGACTACAACTGGGTTACTCGTAAGTAACAATCAGGACTAAAAAGGACTCTATCCCTTTAAACTTTTAGTAAAAAAAGTTCATCCAAAAATGAAAATTCTCTCATTAATTACTCGCCCTCATGTCGTTCCAAACCCACAAGACATTCGTTCATCTTCGGAACACAAATGTAGATATTTTTAATAAAATCTGAGAGCTTTCTGACCCTGCACAGACAGCAACGTTCAAGTCCCAAAAAAGGTAGTAAGGACGTTAAAATAGACCATGTGACATGAGTGGTTCAACTGAGAGTCACGATACTCTCCTGAACGTGACTAACGCGGAAGAGAAGAAATTATTGAATTAAGTTAATTTTGCTTTCTTTTGCGCACAAAGTATTCTCGTAGCTCCATAATATTACGATTGAACCACTGATGTCACATGGACTATTTTAACAATGTCTTTAATACCTTTCAAGGCCTTGAACGTGTCAGTTGATTAGCTGTCTATGCAGAGTCAGAAAGCTCTCGGATTTCTTCAAAAATATCTTGTGTTCCGAAGATGAACGAAGGCCTTGCGGGTTTGAAGCGATATGAGGGTGAGTAATCAATGACAGTTTTCATTTTGGGTGACCTATCCCTTTAAGCCAGATGTCTGAATACGGTTGATTACAAAGTGCGAGTACCAATATTATTATTGAAATTGTCTCAAAGGATGGCTGGATGACATCGGCCTACCTCAGTATAAATCTCAGTTTGATGAGGGCAGAGTGGATGGGCGCATGCTTCACTATATGACTGTGGTAGGTGTCAAATAACTCAAAATAATTACAATTACAATACCTTATAATATATTTTAAAATTCAACTTATTTCTGTGATGGCAAAGCAATTGTTTTAGCAGCCCTTATTCTAGTCTTCAGAAATCATTCTAATATGCTGATATGGTTTAAGAAAATAAATTATGTTGGTAATTTTTGCTGCTTTATTTTTTTGTGTGTGTAAAATTCAATACTAAGGTTGACTTTGTCTGCATATCATTGGTTAGGATGACCTGTTGGGACTGAAAGCGGGCAGTGTGCTTCACCATCTCAGTATTAAGAGGGCCATTCAGGTGCTACGTATCAACCGCTATGACCCCAGCTGCCTCCGTCGCCGACCGATAGAGGTAGCACACCCTGCCATTATACTACCACGCTTGGCTCCATTCACTCACTTTGAATACGACTTTGATTTTTGTTGTATTTATTCCCCTTTGATTAGAATAATCCCACACCAGCAGAAATCTGTCAATGGACCAATCACAGAGTGATGGAATGGCTTCGTTCAGTGGATCTAGCAGAGTATGCACCCAACCTGAGAGGAAGTGGAGTCCACGGAGGCCTAATGGTAAGTGCAGTGGAACAGAAGACATCAAATTTCTATTCAAGTTGTTTTTACTTTCTTTTTTTTACCTGCATTTCTCAGGTTTTAGAGCCTCGCTTCAATGTTGAGACAATGGCTCTGCTGCTTAACATCCCACCAAATAAAACTCTGTTGAGACGTCACCTTGCAACCAACTTCCATCATCTGATTGGCTCAGAGGCACAAAGGCTGAAGCAGGAGTATCGCGACAACCCAGATTACACTGTCTTGACCGCTACAGCCAAAGTTAAGGCAAGTAACCGTGTGTAAGGTTGCCTGTGGGTCTTTGAATGGCACTTACTGAATGTGGAATACAGCTGTTTATTAACTTAATAACGGCACGCTGATAAAGTTTTACCTGTCCTTTACCATCCTCACCTCCTTTTAGCCAAGACGTCTGTCATTTGGAAGTTTCGGGACATTGAGGCGGAAGCGACAGGAGGAGATGGAAGAGTATGTTTGCCCCATGGATGTACAGATGCCTCAGAACAGCAGTTTCAATAAAGGCCTTTGTGTATATGAAGACGGCTTGGATCAACTGGAGCAGGTATGGACAATTCCACTGACTAAGATGAAATGCAGCTAAAATTGTGAATTATATTCTAATTGCCAGTTTTTAATAAGTCTTCTGGTCATAGTTGGATATTATTGGAGATTGTTTAAATGCTGTTGTGCAGATGGAGGACACTGATGGCACAGTGAGACAGATTGGCGCATTCTCGGAAGGAATCAACAACCTGACTGTAAGACAACCACACAATATTCCAGCTGTACTATATCTGCTGTGGTCTCTTGTTCTTACCTCAGTTCCTCCTGTGTTCTCCAGAGCATGCTAAAAGAGGATGAGTTCTTCATTGAAGCATCCTCCCGTTCACCTGAAACCAGCGCTATAGATGACGACTAAGACTGTTTGAACATGACTAAGTCTGTAGCTGTGAAAGTTGAAGGTTACTGTGATTTTACTATGATAAGCTCCACTTACAGTGAAACAAATTACGCAGTAAATGCAATAGTATATTAATTGAATGAAATGCTATTTATTCATGTAGGATCTGCAGTATATACAGTAACTGAAACAGTATTTATAAGTGTTTGCACCAAGCTAAAAACCAAAGACAACAAATCAAAAAGGCAGTTAGTTCTTAATGATTTTTATTCTTTTATACTCTAGGCTATTCATCTGTGACCGTTTGCTGCATGTTTTGGTCGTTTTCTAGTTGAATGTTTATGTAATTTTATTGGGAGGGAAAATTTTTAATTTTGCCAGCAAACTCTTGATATTGTTATACTATAACATATCAGTGAATACCATGTACTATGTACTGTTTTATGCATGTGTAAAGAAATTCAATTAAAACTTTTTTTTTCCCCTTAATCCAATTTATGTTTTTAGACAGTGTATAGTAGTTTGTCTTGGGTTCGTTCAACTAGATTATCTATGAATCTATAAAAAAAAAATAAAAAAAAAAAGGGCTAATGCAGCTGCTCACCATCCTCCAATATTGCTTTTAGATGTTACTTTTTCAAAAATACTGATCCTATGCCGATATTGCCTGAGTTATTTAAGACGGTCTTAACTCAGTATCGGGCATTGCATTTGAGCATGAACCTAAATACTGGTAATATGCAGCGCATTCAGCTGCATGTAAATATGTTATCCCAACGCATCCTATATTAGATTAACCCTATAATAATGCAGCAGTGTTTTATTCGTCATATGTTCAACAGTAGCTAGGCATACTTCAATTAAAATGTTTTCGTACTTCGTATGGCTTCGAAAACACGCAGATGATTTTAGGAATCACTTGATAATGTAGATGAAAATATAGCACAAATCTGCAATAAACATTAATGACACTATAATGAGAACTTTATAGAATGTGAAATCTATAGTGAATTCTGTCCTTGCGCGCTCTCACTTATAGAAAGCCAAAGGTGCCAAAAAACGTGAATTTTAACGCGTCAACAACACGTATTTAACATATTTCACGCGTTAAATACGTGTCGTTTGCACTTTAAAATTCATCGTGATAAATACGCGTGAAAAATCAGTTTGAACGGGTCAGTGTCATTGGCTGCTGAAGACTTGGGTCAAACCATTCATTTGAGCTTAGGGGGGTGTACCATTCATAGACTAGGCTACCACCATTTAATATGGCTAATTATGCCTATTTTTAATTTTTTGTATAGCCTATAGAAGTAATATTTAAATAGCAGTTTCATGAAAAATTTGATAAATAAAATTGTTTCGTTTTTCCATCACTCATGCCTTTTTATAAATAAACTCATTAGTGGGCATTCTAGCTTTAATAGTGATCAAACTTAAGTTAACATCAAAGCATTAACATTTGTGTGGGGAAATCAGTTACAGTGGTGGTAAGCAATCAATGCAGGTTTACGATACAGACCATTGCAATAAATATCTGTCTTTGGAAAACAATCATTATCTTTTGTAATCAACAGCTTTTATTGTGCTTACATTTACAGCTATCGCCAGCAGGTGGCGCTTATTGAACCCTTTTTTATTAAGAGATTATGCACTCATCAGACAAACTGATCAGGCAAAAGATCCCACTTTTGGACTGACTTAAAGTTACTGTTTAATCCATAATGGATGCTTGAATGGCCTTACAAAACAAAATACAACCTGTTGTATGTTCTTATTTTATTTGATGTCTGTTGTTACAAGTAACCCAAGAGTATAACGTATAATAATGCTATTTAAATATTACATCTATAGGCTATACAAAAAAAGAACAACAAAAAAGGCATAATCAGGCATGTTAAATGGTGGTAGCCTAGTCTATGAATGGTACACCCCCCTAAACTCACATGAATGGTTTGATCCAAGTCTTCAGCAGCTGTTGTCTGTGAAACCGGGGGTTTAGTAAATAAAATCATGCAAACAACTGCCTTAATACATACTTAGTTGTCAAATAGCAATTCGCGGGCCGTTACTGTGTCCCACCACTTTCCATCCTCCCTCCTCCTTGTTGAACGCGATCGATTTTGAAAGCGAAAGTACTGATAAAACAGCGCACATAAGATAGTGATGATGTTCACTTCACTGTTACAATCCCAATGTAATCACGACAAACTTTATTTTATTGGAAAGGTCTAATCTTAAAATCTCAAAATTCATCCTGTGAAAACCATTTTGAAATCGGACATTGCATTAGCATAGAAATGGTACTTCAAAATGTTTTAGCGGTCTCCTCCCCCTTAGCGGGGGTGTCATATTACAAAATGTATTACGGTCTTTTAGAATCAAAACTTTTTATAATCTTCACAAAATACATATCATTGGAAAGGTCTGAGTCTCGAGATTTCACATTTGGTGGTATTTTTATAGATGTAAGATTGAGAGAGAAATGGATAGATGTGTGACAGAAATGCATCAAAAATAATAATTTCAATGGAGTTTGAATGGCACCCGGTGGCTGTTTTTGGTAAAACGCCTAAACAAAATTGCATATGAACCTCAATTGTTTTTTTTTATATCAACTTCAAATTTGGAACACAATTTATGTATACATATGGCTTTAATTTTATAGCAATTCTGGATTTTTAACTATTTAAAAAAATATTTATTTTTATATAAAAGTAGCATAATAAATGTTTTTACAGTAAATTTAAACTTCTATAGCTTTTTAATACTTTATTAAATGATTTCACTTCTGTAATAATCTGCTAATTTTCTTCTTTAAAAAGAGACCAACCTTAGGTCTGTATTCAAAAGCGTTCGTGAATTAATTTTGAAAATAAAATGAAATTATTTAATTTCTGTATTTTCTTAAATGGGTGTGTATAGAGTATTTACAGAGTTTTAACTTTTAGTTTTAGTTACTTTTTCTTATTTGTAAGTCGCTTTGGATAAAAGCATCTGCTAAATGAAATTATAATTTAAATTTGCATAGTGCACTTTCTTGTGAATTTTCAAAAATGGGGATGACAGTTAAGGGGTTAAACTGAAGATAAATTATACAACTGACCTGAGAACAGTTAAATTAAAATTTACACTCAAATTATTGCTTACTGTTTTATAATGTATTGCAATACTGAGGTGCGGATAATTGCCACTATTTGCAATAAGTATAAATAGCAGAAAATCCTGCTGTTTTAACAGTGTAAATCTATCGCTAAGACAATGTTACTTTCACTTTGTGCTAATAGCCGCTGCCTTAAGTGATTCTACAACGGGTTACATTTGAGAGATATTGAGTTAGAAAATACAGTAAATGAAGTCGCCAATAAGGTGATTTAGTCTGATTAACATGACACACACACACAAAGAGACATATACTCAAATGGAAGATTTCTGTTTTTTCAGGTTTCTAGATTCTAGCTTTGTTTATTGTCATATTATACATTTTGCGTTCTGCTCTTTTTTATGTAGTTTAAGTATTTTTGTTCATACAATAATATATATTTATTTCAATCCCATGCTGGAAAATACTGGGTGTCTTTGTTCTGCTGAACAAAGGAAGATATTCTGAAGAATGTGGAAAACAGAGCAGTTCTGGGGCACCATTGACTTCCATAGTATTTTTTCCCCCTACTACGGAAGTCAATGGTGCCCCAAAACAGCCTGGTTACAAACTTTCTTCAAAATATCTTCCTTTGTGTTCGGCAGAACAAAGAAATTCATACAGGTTTGGAACTACTTGAGGGTGAGTAAATGCAGAATTTTCATTTTTGGGGGAACTATCCCTTTTAAGTTTATATTTCATAAATTTAAAAATAAAAACATAATTTTTCAAAGTCTCGACCAGTATAACATACATTTAGTAGTTTCAGTAAATGATCCAGACCTGCTTGCAACCAATGGGAAAAGAAAGCTAAAATGTCTAATGTTCTCAATTCAAATGTTTATGGTCTTTTTACTTTCATAAAAAGAAAGGTCAATACAAGCTAGCTGCATCCCAAATTATCTAATGTGTGCAGTTTGGCAAGGGTTTCAACAGACAATATTTACACAATTCTTAAATCATGTACACTTACCTCTGAACCTTCTTCCACAGTGTCTCATTCAAATTTCTGCTTTTAATTCATTCAGTTTTGTAGTTTTTAAAACTCAGAGAGCACAACTTGTCAACAGTGAAAACTGAACACAACATTGTTTCATTCACCATCTACTTTTACCATTTTGTTTAACAGAAAATGATTTTCAGGTGCATGTAATTTAAGGTGCTTTGCATAATTAAGCATGTGTCAAATGTGTTAAAGATTGCAACCCCAAAAGACTTATGCATATAATAGATAAACAGAGCTCACAACTTTCAAATTTTTTTAAATCTCTTTTTCATTTAATGTGTGCTTTGAGCAGGCAGTTATTTAAAACATTGTATGTTGGACATTTATTAATGCCTGTAGTACAACAGAATTTAGAGACTGCTGGTGGTTACCAAAGTTCAAAACATTTACACATTCAAATAATCTCTCATCCAAAAAAAAAAAAAAAATGCATACACAACCTCAGTAGATTCAAATTGATTTCTCAGTCTAGCGTTAGTGTTCCACTGTCCCATCACTGTGACATGGAGTTCACAGCGTCCTCTTGTGTTCTCGAAGAGAACTGCAGCAGAATGTCCCACTGCTCTGTAACAGAAAGGATTCAAATAATTCCGTGCTGGTTTCAGCTGTCCTGGAGGAGGTCATAGGATCCACTGGAAATCACTTGATGCTTGTCTTCTTCCTTTCACAAAAGACAAAATAGATCCACATTAATGTACTTCAATTTGAACACAATTCGAAAAAGGGAAGGTTGGAATAATGTAAAATGAGTCTTGTAAGACATAATAAAAATTCTCAGCATTTATGATATCATAACACGCTTATATCCAGCTAGAAATTTTTGGTTCACCAAAATGTTTCAAAAATAAAAGAAAAAAAAAATAATTATTCCCTTCAATATTCTGGGAAGGTTAGTTTCAGGTTATACATTTTTATTTTTTTAAAAATTGGAGAACATTCTGCACTCTTAAAAATAAAGGTTCTTTATTGACATTTATGGTTCCATGAAGAACCTTGAACATTCATGGAAACTTTCAAATGCAGAAAAGGTTCTTAAGATTTTTAAAATGTTCTTCAGAATGGTTGATTTACTGAAAGGATCTTTGGGGAACCAAAAATGGTTCTTCTATGGCATCACTGCAAAAACACCATTTTGGAGCCTTTATTTTTAAGAGTGTGTATGGATTATGGCTTATAAAAATAAAATAAATAAAAACAAGTGTGTATGGAGTGTGGATTATAAAAATGATCCCTACAACATTATGGGAAGGTTAGTTTATTGTTATAAACATAAAATGCAAGTTTTGTAAAATTTAGATTATGGTTATAAAAATTAAACCTAAAAACAACCATTATAATATATTCTGGAAAGGTTCGTTTATGGTCAAAATAACTTTAGAGAACATTCTGTAAATGGGTTATTCATGGTTATAAAAAAGAACATCTAAATATAACCGTTACATAATGTTTGGTATAGATTTTCTTTAGGTTATTACAAAAAAAAAAAAAAAACCTCCCTGCAATTTTCTTGGAAGGTTAGTTTTTGGTTAAAACGAATTTACAGAGAACTTTTTGGTTCTCAAAAAATAACCAAACAGGAACCATATAATATGGGAATGTCAGGGGAAGGTTGTGTGTTTGCTGGCTATTAAAGCTGCTTCTCTTACATTTGACTCGCTGACCGCTGAAGTTTGTTCTTTTGTGGCAGGTAAAGAGTCATAAACAGGATTACTGATGTTTAGACTGGATTCCGATGGGTTCACATCTTCATCCTCCTAACAATATAATACAATGATTATGTATAAACAAACACCACATATAGGCAAAAATTTCACATCATTTCTGTAATTCTTGCATTTGGCAATTTGTGTGCATGACATTCAGTAGAATCATTTTGTTCAACTTTCTGCCTGGGTTTTAATTCTAAATAAATGATTAATAAATAAATAACTTATCCATCCACTAATAGTGAACTTCGAAGGCCCTAATATAGAAACGTGAACACAAACAAGGATTACCTTAAAATAATGGAACTGGAATGGCTTTGTTTTATGCGTGTAGAATTTGTATCCCACAAATCCAGCTGCTACGATGAGTATGATGAGCCCCAGGACGCCGATGCCCATCCCAGCCTTATGAGCCGCGTGAATGGATGGAGGTGGAGGAGGAGGTGCTTTCAGTGGGCCCTGCAGAACATGGATGACCCCATTGGATGCCAAAATGTCTGAGTCTATGACATAGCGGTCGTTGATGTATCCCGAGGAGGTCTATGAAGATGAGAGTTACAACAAGCAGATTAAACAGAGTTTATCCTCAAATAATTTGACATGAATGGAAGTAAGTTTGCATCCTCACCATCATTTGAGGGTTTTGGAAATCAGGCACGCCGGTGATGGTCAGGCTGTGTCCTAGTCGTGTTCGGACATGAGTGATGTTAATAAGTGCCTGCAGTACTAATGCTCTCCCATCCAGTAGATGGTGCTCTATGTCTCTGCCGCTCAAAGTCTGTTGAACACATAAGAGGCATTAACTAAGGAGGCCTTCTTAGGTTAAGTCTAGAAGGGATACAGGCAGCTGCGGCTACTGGGCATGTGCACATCAATATAGCGTTTTTTTTTTTCTTTGTACTCAGAGAATCCTGACCAAAAAATATTAATAATAAAAATACATTTCAAATAAAAAAATGTTTTGGAAAACATCGATAATTATAAACAAGTTTCTTCAACACAAAATGAGCATATTGTAATTGTTATTTTAAACTGTAAAAATATTTTACAGTATTACGGTTTTTACTGTACTTATAATGCAGCCTTGGTGAGCAGAAGAGACTTCTTTAACAAAATATTAAAAATCTTACAGACCACCACAAACCTTTGAATGGTAGTGTATCTAACTTTACTCGACTAGATGGTAGATGGTAAAAATAATGCTGTCAGCTTAATAAAAAAGCAAATATTTAAAAAAATAATATTTTAATAACTTGCTTTAGCATACTGACATTATAAAAGCCAATTATTTAATTATGACAATGACAAGTTGTCTTTATAATATCACACTAAATATTTTTCTCTATAAAATATGAGCTGAAACGCTTTTAAAATCTGTAGTGCAAGTCATGCATCAATGTGAGAATAAAAGTGAAATAACATTTTACTTTGAATTCAAACAAATGGCAACAAAAACTAAAAGTATAAAAGGTGGATGTGGTAATCACCTGATTGCTAAAGAGACCATCGTTATCAGGTACAAAGAGAGTGGACTGGATAGTAATGTTACTTAGGCGATTCACAAACTCCTTTCCTGCTGCCGAAGTTGAGTAATTCAGGATTTGCTAAGAAAAGGCAAAGAGCAGTAACATAAAATCATTTCCATGCTTTAACAAAAAACAAACAATCAAACAAACTAGCTCTACTCACAGACAGGAAGTTAGACAGGGTTGGTCTGGCTGAGAGAACCTGCAGCAAGTTTCCTGTACAGGCGTATCCGTCACCAATGTAGCCAGTTTTACATTCACACTTCACATCTGAAACACACACAAACCGTCTAAACCCCAAATCACCCCTGCTTGTCACCACAGCTTCACATAATCCCATGATGACTTTTACCTTTCGCTCTATAGCAGAATGTGTCCCACGTCTCACTCAGGTTATTGCGGATGCCATAGTCCACAATCCCCACATGTCCAGAGCCACATTTAGGGTTAGAGAAGCTCATAGGATATGCTACCCTTGCATTGTCAAGCCAGCCTGCTAAGCACAAATTATAACCAGCCTGCAGGACAAAAGAAAAGACATCCAATAACATTTAGACAATCAGAGCTAATGGTATGGCGGCCTATTATTACTGTGTTACTGTAAGAGCGCCACCTGCTGGGCATAGGACAGCTGGGTGTAGGTAGCTATAATGCCTGCTGCTTCTTTGCAGGCCTCCTGGGCCATTGTGTAGTTGAGTTTGTATGTTCCGTTTGAGGAGCGATAATGGAAAACCCCCAGTGTTTTATCTGAAAGAAGAAAAAAATCATAAGGCATCATAGGTTAAAGCTATTAAAAAGCATGAGACATTTTGTGTTTGCTAATTTCTAAAGCAACACTGTCAAGGAAACAATCGCAGAATGGGTTGCGATGAGCGATATGGCATACAAGAAATATTGATTTTAAATAAATTTTGAATCAAACTGATTCATGCATGTTATCTGTTTACTATTTATTAGATTTACTGATTTTGTTTTAAATATTTTGATTATTGATCATTTTGTTAGATTATGCACCTAAAGGATTGCATTTCAATTTTGTTGTACTAGTACAATGACAATAAACACATTTGACTTAGTTTAATAATTTTTTTATTTAAAATAATTAAAATTTAATTTTGATTAAATACATTTAAATTTAAATTAATTTAAAATTATAAAATTTAATTCAAAATATTTTTAGAAAAAAATACAAATTTATTTAAATACATTTTTAAATAATAAATTAATAGTATTTTTAAAGATCCTGTTATTTTAATGTCAGTCTCTTAGTAACGTAATTTATTTAAGCCATGAAAAACTTCATTGCAAAAAAAGCTTTCAAATATCTCCAGCACATTTTATAATACCCAAAATATTTTGAGATTTTGAGCCATGGCAATAGTGCATATAAAAAAACATACCCTCATAATGCAGGTCCGTGCACTGAGCATCTGAATGGCACTGTCCATTATCTTGTAGACAGCGATTGACTGGCAACTGCTTCACTTCACACTCAATCCCATCGCCAATATAGTTGTCTTTACAATCACACTTCCTCTTTCCCTGGTGACAAATACACATTACATATGTTTATGGATGTGCAAAGGTTTACGTATCCGTTTAAAGATCACATTCTCTTAAAAGAGCAATAATAAGAGAAAGTTCTGCTTACAGCTCCAGTCATGGTGCAGGTAGCGTGTTCGTGACACCCGCCGTTTTCACCATCAGCACAGGGGTCGACCGGTGAGCACTCAAAGCCATCGCCAGAGAAACCTTTGAAACACGTGCAGCTCACCTTCTCCCCCTTCTGACTGCATTTAGCATCCCTAGAACACCCGCCGTTCCAGTACTTGCACATATTGGCCGCTGCCGAAGAGGTAAGAGTGAGTGTGGTTTTCTTTAGTTTTTTCATCAATTTTGCTATTGAGATCTTTGTGTATGTACCTGTGCAGATGATACCATCTCCTTCATAGAAGGGTTTGCAGACACAGGTGTTATTCTCCATGCAGACGCCCTTCTCATGGCAAGCCGGATTGCAGACAGGACCGTCAGCTGAAACATCAGAAACGCATGAAATGGACTTACAGGTATAAAGCAATGCTTATTTTTTTCTAGTCTGGTATATAACCCAAAAACAAAAGAATAACCAGAAGGTCTGTACCTAGTTTGTTCTCACATCGTGGACCAGTCCAGCCCTGTTCACAAAAACACGAACCGGTACCTTTAGGACCCTCATCACACGATCCATGTTCTGTACAGTTGCAGGCTTAGGAAGAGGAAACATACCAAGTTCATAATTATATAATATGTATAATTTATTATATAGTAAATTGAAATTTATTTTGAAAAGGCTCACCATTGCAATCTGGTCCAAAATGGCCATCCACACACAGCTCACAGGCTACACCTGTGAATCCAGCATCGCAAGTGCAGGTGCCATTGCCTAAATGATCCTCGTCACACTTGCCATGATTACTGCAAGGGGATCCTGGACCCCCAGGACATGCTGGAAAACAGGAAAATGTTCTTATCAACTGGCAAAATAACTGCTATAAAAAGTCTACCTATCCATAAGTCTACATATGTAATGTAAATGTAAAATGTACATATCCCTGCTAAAATTGCAGGTTTTTGAGATGTAAAAATGATGGTTAATATGTTCTATTTGTACATTTCAAAATGGGTGTGTATACTTGTAGTCACTGTATTATATTGTATATAATACAATATAATATTATATTATATTATATTATATTATAATGGTTATATTTAACCAGCATAGCTCAATAGTTTGAAATGGGGTCTATGTCACCTGTTTACTGTGAATAGTACAGCAAGACACTGCTTACCAAGACAGTCCCTGCCGTAGTACCCAGAACAGCATTTGGGCTTCCATATGACCACTGTACATGTTGACTGACATCCTGAATACCTAGACATCAGCGAATCCGGAAGGACACACTTTTGTTCTGACTAGATTGAAAACACAGCTTAATTAGTGTTCTGTCTTTAATACATTATCTAATTAACTAGATTTAAATTAGGCTTTAATCCATGGCTGTTATGCTAGTTTACTCCAACAAATTACATATAAAAGTTTGATGTCAGATTTTTAAAAGGTTTTTGAAGAAGTCTCTTATGCTTACAAAGGATGTGTTTATTTGATGAAAAATACAGTAAATTTAAATAATATATTACAATTAAAAATAACTGCTTTTTATTTTATTATATATTTTTAAATGTACAACTCGAATTCAGGAAATGTTGGGATGTTTTTTTTTTTTTTTGAATAAAATTAAAACTAAAAGACTTTCAAATCACTTGAGCCAATTTTTAATTAACAATAGAACATAGAGAACATAAAAAATGTTTAAACCGAGAAATGTTATGCACAAAATGAGCTCATTTCAAATTTGATGCCTGCTACAGGTCTCAAAATAGTTGGGATGGGGGCATGTTTACCACGGTGTAGCATCTCCTCTTTTCAAAACAGTTTGAAGACGCCTGGGCATCGAGGTTATGAGTTTCTGGAGTTTTGGTGTTGGAATTTGGTCCCATTCTTGCCTGATATAGGTTTCCAGCTGCTGAAGAGTTCGTGGTCGTCCTTGACGTATTTTTTCGTTTAATGATGCGCCAAATGTTCTCTATAGATGAAAGATCTGGACTGCAGGCAGGCCAATTCAGCACCCGGACTCTTCTACTACGAAGCCATGCTGTTGTAATAGCTGCAGTATGTGGTTTTGCATTGTCCTGCTGAAATACATGTCATCTGGAGGGGAGCATATGTTGCTTTAAAACCTTTATATAGCATTCAGCATTCATATTGCCTTCCAAAACAGGCAAGCTGCTCATACCGTATGCACTTATGCACCCCCTTACTATCAGAGATGCTGGCTTTTTAACTGAACGCTGATAACACGCTGGAAGGTCCTCTTTAGCCTAGACATGGACACGGCGTCCGTGATTTCCAACAAGAATGAAAAATTTGGACTTGTCTAACCATAGAACACTTTTCCACTTTGAAATAGTCCATTTTAAATAAGCCTTGGACCAAGGGACACGACGGCACTTGTGGACCATGTTCACATACAATATGGCTTCCTTTTTGCACGATAGAGCTTTAGTTGGCATCTGCAGATGGCACAGCGAATTGTGTTTACCGACAGTGGTTTCTGGTAGTATTCCTGGGCCCAATTAGTAATGTCAGTGACAGAATCATGCCGATGAGTGATGCAGTGTCGTTTGAGGGCCCGAGGACCACTGGCATCCAACAAAGGTCTTCAGCCTTGTCCCTTATGCACAGAGATTTCTCCAGTTTCTCTGAATCTTTTGATGATGTTATGCACTGTAGATGATGAGATTTGCAAAGTCTTTTCAATTTGACATTGAGGAACATTGTTTTTAAAGTATTCCACAATCTTTTTACGCACTCTTTCACCTTTGCCCATCTTTACTTCTGAGAGACTCTGCCTCTCCCTCTTATGTTACAGACCTGATGTCAATTAACTTAATTAGTTGCTAGATGTTCTCCCAGCTGTGAATCTTTTCAAAATGTATTGCTTTTTCAGCCCTTTGTTGCCCCCGTGCCAACTTTTTTGAGACCTGTAGCAGGCATCAAATTTGAAATTAGCTCATTTAGTGGATAAAACTGTAAAATTTCTCCATTTAAACATTTGTTATGTTCTCTATGTTCTGTTGTGAATAAAATATTGGCTCATGTGATTTGAAAGTTTTTTTAGTTTTAATTTTATTCGAATTTAAAAAACGTCCCAACATTTCCGAAATTCGGGTTGTTATTTATTTCCGTGATGCAACGCTGAATTTTCAAAAGCCATTACTCCAGTCTAAAATGTCACATGATCCTTCAGAAATCATACTAATATGCTTATTTGGTGCTATATTGTTATTAATGTTGAAAACAGTTGTGCTTCTTACTATGTTTGTTTATATTATCATAATATTTCATGATCTGTTTTTTCGGGATCCTTTTATGAAAGGTAAATAAACACGCGACAGACTAAATAGAGGGCAAATTTTAAGACATATTTTTCTCCATAATATAAAAAAGTAAGGTTTGGCTTTGAATGAAAATAAAAAGTACCTTTGGCTTGCTTCCACGTGGGCAATCCAAAATAGAACGACTACAATACCTGCATGCCAACTATTGCACCAAAAGAAATTAAAAAAGCACATTATTTTTCAAGATACCAAAATGAAGAAAGGTACATTTGATCTGATCACTTTATCACTGATGCAAACTGTACACTACATACTACACTAATTGTACAATGTACTACAAATACTTAAGTGAAAATACTTTGAACTTCACTTAGACTTACAGTGAAATCAATAGTGTGCTTATAGTCACAGCGCCCCCCGACGCTCGGAGGATTCAGCAGACAGTCAATGCCATAAATCATGCCTCCACTGAAATCAAGGTTTCTCTTTACAATCCGACAGCTTTTATGGTTCACATAAAGCTCTCCCTGAGAGAGAAATATGCATGATATGTTGCACAGTGATTAAAGAAACAGCTATATGGTCAAATGTTTTTTTTTTCTTTTTTCTCCTAAAGTACTCACTATTTGCTCTTCCCCCATGCAGGCCACTGACAGATCTGAGCCCTGTTGAGTCTTTAAAGAGCTAGCATGGATGAGCTCTGAGGGCAGGAGCTAGTGGACACAAATTAAAATACATTTAAACGATGCATTAGGGAGTCAACACTGAATGTCCTGTCATCATTAATACAGCCATGCTCCTTCCAAAAAATTCAACATACTGGATACAGACCAACCTTGGTGTCACGCACGATGTGATATCTAAGATACTCAGCTAGCTGATCACGGTTATGCATCGCATACAGGAAGTCTTTCTGCTCTTGGGCAAGGGCGCTCATTGTAGCATCTGTGGGCAGGAACAGGGTGACAGGCTGATGAATTTCATCCATCACCAGCTTCAACGTATCTGTGTCCTTTAAACAAACAAGGTAATATAAGACTTTGATTTCATTAGAAAGTAGAGGGTTATTCTAAAAATAACACAAAAATCTGAACCCTATACACTTTTTTTTTTTTTTGTGGAGAAGATTTTATTAGAAAGAAATACATATTTTTGTTAGTTTTTTACCTCCAGAAGCTTATAGAATGTCTTGAAGCCATGGAGACTGACCACATCTGAGAGGTTACGCTTTCAGAAAAAAAAAAAAAGACAATGACAAACAAAATAAAAAAAAATCATAATGTAATTTCGTAATTTCATGCTTGCGGGGACATACTGGTGTGCTGTCTTGTTCTCTGTCTTTCTGCATCTGAAAACCAGGGGGCACTAGAACAGTGTCAATCTCATGGAAAATCCCATTGCTACTTTCCAGATCACTGAACACCACTTTGGCTTTGTTATTGATGTATATAGTATCCTGAAAACAAATAATGAGCATGTCAATATGCATAACACGTATCTTAGGCAGTCATCATTATCTGAATTATCAATGCATCAGCCAGGCACACTATACCTCCGAGTACGTAATGGTGAGGATGTCACCGGTAAGTGTGGTCAGGTTACGAGGCTGCATGAGGTCTTCTGGGAGGAGGGCACGACAGGCCACTATGTGGTACCTCAGGATTTTGGCGTTTTCCAAACGAGTCCGCTTTATAATGTCCTTCAACTAAACAAAAGCAGTGACAATAACAAAACCTGCTATCATATCACAATTTCCACTTACTATTCATGATACTCATTAAGAGATAACAATGGGTGAATCATGTAAAACCTGTTGAAAACACACCCAGGTTATATTTTAGCTTATATTCTGATTCTGATTCATGAACCATATTCTTACTAAATACTCATTATCATAATGCATCCTAAAGCTTCCGAGTTTGTAATTCTCTTTTTCTATTCGAGTTTGTCTCAGTGACAGTCTCATTAGGACATATTCTTTACAGGTTTTGTGTTTATTTCCTGACTTTAAGTTCAGTCACATGGCACAAGTGACTTGATGGATAATCTTCCAGCCAGTTATGGCGCAAACTGATGGGTCCTCTACTTGTAATTTGTCAGCCAATGAGCTTGCATGCTGCCTGAAACACTAACATTTAAATAGCCAGCTTTAAGCAGTTGGCCAGTTTAGTCAGTTGCTGTATGGTTGGCAGTTTTGCTGCTCATGGTCTATGGGGTAAAACTTGGGGTGAGTAAATTATTATTATATTGTTTTTTTTTAATGTTGGATCCCTTACTCAAACTCAAATACCTTTTGTTTTGCAAGAGGTAATTTCCCCATATCTCTATCAGCTTGCTTTGTGATATCCTGTATTTGCTAATGGTTATTTTTGGCCATCATAGTGTAAGTGTTTCTAACAAGATAGGGCTTAGCCAAAACTGTACACAATTTTGTTTAATCTAATCACATTTGAGTCTTACCTCTGGTTTGTTGTAAGCATCTGCATTAGGTGCAAAGACTGTGAAGGGGCCATTACTTCCAAGTTCAGGAATTGTATTTCTCTGTAAGTTCAGTAAGATCAGTCTCAGAATTTCAGGCTTAAAACATCATTGTGTTAAAATGATTAAGAATAAGCGTACCACCAGTTCAGTGTAAAACCCTCCTAAGTTTCTGTTTCGAATCTCCTAAAATTAAAGAAATTAGATACTGTTAAAGTCTTGGTTAATTTGTGTGCCTGTTTAAATTTTGCTGTACTTCTCACTCTTTGCAAGGTGCCTTTGCAAGTTTCTCCATCTCCAATAAAGCCAGGCCTACAAGTGCAGTTCCTTTCCAGGGGTCCTGTCATGGTACATTGGGCATAGTTGTGACACCCTCCGTTTTTCTGACAGAAAATAAGTAATAGTTGTTCCATGTTATTTATGTTAATCTTTGAGCTGCATCAATATCATTTGTCATACAATGGTTTTCAACTGATGGGTTGTGATTCAGAATGGATGAACAAATTGACTTAAAACATTAAGTAAGCAATGAAGAAGTCTTTTGATTAAGGACAAATTTGGTGCTGTTGATGCACGTGATATTGTGTAAATCTGTGTGATAATATAAAACCAGTTGAGAACCACTAATAAAGTTCATTTAATGCAGTTTTCAAAAGCACATACCTCAAGACAGACATTGATGGCTTCACATTGCTTTCCATCCCCAGAAAAGCCTAGTTTGCAATAACATGCTGTCTGGAAACAAATTAAGTAAATTAGTGTACAGCGTCATTACTTCAACTCTATTCTATGGATGAGTCTCAAATCTTTCTCAATTATGTCTCGGTCATTTCTTACTCCAAATATTTTGCTTAATGTGAGACAAATGTTTCATCTGATTTTGTGAACAGATTTAGTCCACAGTTCTTTTTGCATTACAGTAATAAGTGTGCCATTTGTTTATACCGTATTGGTGGTATTTGTGCTGCGTTTAATTTACAATGGGAGAAAAAAATAGTTTCTCTCCACCTAAATGTGAAAGTTTAATTCTTTTCAATAGAGATTCATATCGTTTTGGAACTCTGCAAATAAAACCTTTAGATAATTGTTTTCTGTATTGCCAAACTTTGAAGTGTTGTTACTACAACTTGTATGCTCCTGGAATATTTACAGTACATTTAGAGAACATGATGTGTTGTGTTCCCTTTATTGTTCTTTCAATTCTTTATTAGAAATTAAATTTACCTTCATAAAAAGTGCAGAATCCCTGTATTCACTTAAATTGTATTGATTTGTTTGCTGGCTATTTGAATGGTCGGTTTATATTTGCCTCCTACCTTATTAGGGCCCGTATGAATGCAGTCACCATCTGCATGGCATCCCCCATTAATACCATCCAGGCATGGATTGATGGCTTCAAAGACACACACATTAACTTGCATCAAATGCAATAAGTTAGTTTAATTTCTAATACACAGCACTGCAACACACAATATATGTTGTGTGTACTACCCTTTAAACTGGATAGTAAACAGACATACAGACTTACAAACGCATTCTTTTCCATCGCCTGCATAACCTGGGTGGCACACGCATATTCTCCGTCCTGGGAGAGTTCGCTTGCACACAGCATGGACAGAGCAGCCACCGTTATTCTTTGCACATGCGTCCACCGCTTGAGTTGGAGATAACACCACATAGTACATTAAAGCACCATTTGGACTCCTTGGCTACAAATGTTAAAGTGTTTGAATGTTTCTTGAGATGCTTACCTGTGCAATATGTGCCGTTGCCCTGAAACCCTGCAGCACAACTACAGTAATATGTACTGTCCACCACTTTCATCAAGCAGCTACAACACACATCAAGTCACAAATGCATTATTTAAAGAGCATAGAAAGTATGAATATCACAAAAGCAAATCCAGGTCACATTTTAGTGCTTAATCAACTGTAGATAAGGTCTTTGCAATTAACAATAGGTGTAGCCGTCTTTAGAAATACTGGTCTAACACACTTTTTTTTTTTTCTAAATGCATTGGGATTTTATTTTTTTCTAAATGCATTGTTCCCAAGAGGACTCAATTATGAACTTTTTTTCTTTTCATGAATTTCAAACCACTCCCCCAATTAGAGGAGTACACCTGTTGCTAATTGTAAAGATTCCTATAAAGACGCTGTTTGCCAAAGAAGCTCTTGATTTTTAAAGAAATAAAGCTGAAGTTTATAGCTGCAAGAGTGAGAATTTTGTTTTGTTATTTTAAGTAACAATTTACCCAAATTCATATTACCACTCAAAAGTTTGGTGTCAGCAAGATATTTTTTAAAGAAATCAGTACTTTTATTCAGTAAGGTCACATTAAATTGAACAAAAAATACAGTAAAGACTTGTATTGCTTCAAAAGCATTCAGTTTCAAATAAATGCTAATGATAAAAATAAATGTCAGCATTTTACAATACATTTTGAAGGAACTGAACTATTATACTGTTGAACTGTTATGTTTACAATATTACAATTTTAACTGTACTTTTGATCAAATAAATGCAGCTTTAGTGAACATAGGAGACTTAAAAAAAAACAAAACAAAAAAAACATACCGATCCCAAACTTTTGAACGGTATGTATCTGTTTTGCATAAAGATAAAGCCTATTTTTAAGAGTATGATTTTTATTGTATTGGCTTTTCATGGCCATTTTTCCTAAGAAATATAATGTAAAAGGTGAAATAATGTAAATATATATATATAAAATATATATAAATAGGAACTTTTTTAATTCTTTGATTTTGAGGTGTAATATGACATGCTCTCTAGAGGTTTCATGGGATTTACCCGACAATGCTTTGGGACTATAGCGATGGTAGTACTACCATCTGTATCATATATACTGTATTAACTTACTTGGCACTGCTGTGGCATTTTCCTCCACACATATCTGATGTAATAGCTGAAAAGAATCAACATATCTTTTATTTTTACATATAGTCCAATGGTACAAGGCATCCAAATGTATGTATGAGCATTTGTGCAACAGGTTAGCATCATACCAACGTTGCAGTTTATTCCTCTCCAGCCCAGATAACACGCACAGCTGCCGTCTCCATCCACTCCGTCTTTGCAGTGTCCATTGACACACTTGCACTCTAAACAGAAACATAGTGCATATGCAAACTTTTTAGGAGTTAATTGTTCACAGAGTATGCAGTATATGAAAGTATGTGCTTTTAAATGCTCAATACCTTGATCACAGTGAATTCCATATTTTCCAGCTTGGCAAGTCTCACATGCTGTGCCATTAAAACCCTGGTTACACTGACAGACGCCTGTGCCATTGATCCCATCTACACACACACCGTTGCCAAAACAGGACTGACCTTCTAGCCCCGGACACTTCTCGCAGCTAATACCGTAATATCCTGCACAACACTTTCTTTCCTGCAAACAGAGACAAACTGATTTGTATAATATAATTATAATGAAATGTGTGAGGCTTCCACTGTCATTTGCTTGGCACTGCAAACTAGTATTTCTTATAATGTGTTTTTGTAATTATAAACGCTTATTTGTAGCACAAATAGTTTTGCAGTTTTCAGTACTTTGTTATTCTTAGTTATTTACATATAGAAGCTAAGGAATCAGAAGTCTTGCACATTCTGAGAAAACAGCTGGCAAAATAAGGTTGATGCCATAACATCAAGCATGATGAAATTCCAGAAATCTCTGCTCAGGGATGGGGAACGTTGATCCCGGAGAGCCGGTGTCCCTGCAGAGTTTAGCTCCAACCAGTTTTTTTTTTTCAGGGTTGGAGCTAAACTCTGCATGACAGTAGCCGTCCAGGATCAACGTTCCCACCCCTGCTCTAGCTGCTTGTGAATATGTAAGTGAGACTAAATGTGAAAAGTGAATGAATGTATCATGTACATACAATGTTGACTTTTTCACAAGATACTTTGCATCCAATGGTCCGCAGTGGCTCTCCATGATATACTCGACTGTGCATGCATCTTCTCTTTCGGCTCATCTGAGAATAAACAATGAATAGGAAGCTTTTTTTTTTTTTTTTTTTACATTTTTTTATTTATTATTAAAGTAGGTTCCAGTGGGAATGTGGAAAAATTTAGACTCCTTTGTTAAATCCATAAAACAAATGACTAAATTCATATAAATAAAAAATATAATTTTTTAAAATATAAATTTAAAATAAATATTACAATTGATCAAATAATTAAAAAAAATAGATTTTATAATTGATTGAATTAAACCGGTTTAAGAAAGAAATCTTAACCCAACTGATAATTCTTAAACTATTTTAATTCAATAAATTTTTATTTTAAATTGATATTTTATAAATTAATATTTTGTGTAAATTAACAATTTGTAAGAATGACAATCAAACTGTATATTCAAACTATAAATATACATTTTTTGAAATTGCATATTTTATATTGGGCGTCTTAATATAAAATTTTGCCATCCAAACACTTTTTGAGTCAAAATTGTACACACACCAGTCTTTTTGTTCCTGAAGGGCAAGGGTTCTCAGTTGGGTGAAAACAGTCCATGCAGCGTCCCTACAGACACAATGTACACATTTAAAACTGATATTTAAAGGCACAGGTGAAAATGACCAGGTAAAATGATTAAATAGATATTGCACCATGATAATTTTGGTGGTAGCTCTGTCACAACGGTTGTTGGGGATGCTCAGGACAGCAGACACCGTGTGGATTACTCCTTTACTGGTCTCTATATCAGTCACGTTCACCTCAGCCTCATTTACAAGCAACTATAACAGAACAATCCCATATTTATACAAGACTTAGCATTTCATTTACTAAGATGACTTGAAATAATTTAGCACTGACTTTCTTATCTTGCCGGAAAATTCCAAGTTGATACGAGAAGCCAAGCATGGTATCTTTATACAGTCCATCCATCAAATCTTCATATTTTAGAGTCTCATTAATTATAATGTGATACTGGGTCACATTCAAATCCTGGAAACACACACAATTCATGCTGTAAAAATGAGACACTATATACTTAATATCAAAGGGTGTTTTTTTTTGTGTGTGTTTGTATAATACCAGTGACTCCTTGCCCGTTCTTCTGAGGTATTCTCGGATCGCGCTGTCTGTCGGAGCAAACATGGTAAAGCCAGAAGACTCCTCCATTTCATTAGTCAGGTTGTGTTTCTGGATAAACGTAAAATGAGTACGATTCAAGCCATATATATATATATATATAGAGGATGATTATTTTTATTTGTGGTGTGGCAGACCTTCAAGACTGGCAACTCACCAAGAGAGAGCTCCGGAAGAGAGAGAGATCAGCTCTCTGACTCAACACCACCAGAAAACCTTCACTCATCTGTTGCTCAGGCATCAACACCTAGAGAGAACAACAGTGGCATATTTCTTCAGTCTGTGTTTATGTCATCACTTTATCACTAAGTTTGCATTTTATTTTAAATTTAAGAAACACGATTTTGCATAACCTTTTTTTTGTTGCATAAACTTGTATGCAACTGTTAGTAAATGATACCCAGTGTTTTACTAGTTTTTATTTAGAAAAAAGAAAATGAAATGAAAAGGGTCGTACTTTGTCAATAAAATGGATAACTCCATTCTTTGCTGCCATATCTCCAATAATAATTTTTCCTCCTGCGACAACAGCGGTCTGAATAAAAAAAAACAGAACACATGATAAAGAAAATCTCTTGCCAGAGTTGGATGACAGACAAAATTGTACTGGGACTAATCGAAAATATAAGCTGTTTCCCTCTTACATCATTGATTGAATAAACAGGAAGTGTCCTTTTTAAAAGGGAAACCAGTCGTGGGGAAGGAGATGCACGGAGATCGCTGAGAGCATATATCCCAGAAACAATGTGACTTCTGTGAAAAAATGTGAAAAAAACAGCTAGTTGTACTATAACAATTATAATCATAAAAACTATTATAATCATCATGATCAAAATTATTGAAATATGACAAATTAGCTGATATGGGTGCATATCAATTATGTGCCATTACTTGACAAGACTTGGAAGGTTTCTGCGGGTCATCCAGAAGTCTTTGTCTTCTTGACTCAGTTTCTCGGTGGCCTGAGCCGATGGGACGAAGACTGTGTAATTTTCTGTCTTTGACAGCAGTTCAGAAAGATCGGCTTGCTATGGAATATTCCAGAACGCATTAGGAACTCAAACAACATTTATACACAATCAGCTTTGAAAATCTGGACAAAACATTAATAATAGTTACGTACATTTTAGACACAATATTACCAATTACTTTGTCTAATTTTGTTCCAAAACAAAGCCACAGCAAAACTTGCATGTTTCAGAATAGTGACAATGTAATGATACAGTGTTTTTAAACAAACTGAAAGAGTGAATGATTCAATGACTCACTCGTTTAGTTCCTAAATGAATCAGTGTTTCTGAGTGAATCGCTTGAATGAATCATTGACTCGCTAATAAACAGCAACTTGTCACCACCTAGTGGTGCAATAATGCAATCTGCAAAAAGAGTCAATAAAAACGCCCTACCACTAAATGTATGGAGTCAGTCAGGAATATGCAAACACAGTCAAGTGATGCAAACAGTAAAAAGCTTAAAAAATTAGTGGACTATATATACTGCTTGTCCAATCATATAAGGACCAGAACTGTTGTAAAATTAAGGTAATTTGGGACATTTTTCCCAGTCATCTCAATGGCAAAAAGTGTCGCAAATTTACCTCACCCCTTCTTTTAAAGAACATTTCTAACTTACCAAGATCCAGAGGTTGAATTCTAGAAGATTTGGGTTCGTTGCCACCTCCTGCAAAAACAAAATCACTTTAAGAATAAGGTTATCCAAATAGTAACAGCTGAAGAATTATACATGCAGTATAAGACATAATAGTAGCCTGACCTCTGAATCAACTTATACAAAATTAACACAAAGTCATACACAGTACCTGTGCTAGGGTTCCATAACAGATTTTTCCATCACCAGCATAACTGTCCTGACACACACACTGCCATCCTCCTGGGTTCAGGAACTGGCAGGTTGCCTGAGAGAAAACAGGAAAATTAAAGAATTAAGCATATATATATATTATATGAAAAAAAAGTTAATGATGTGCAGTTCTATGATGATTTGTTTGAGCCCTCACCAGGAAATGACAGCCGCCCATCTGCTCCACACACTGATTGACAGGTGCACAATCCCTCCCATTGCCGTGGTAACCACTTTTGCAAGCACAGTCACTCTAGAGTAGAATATCAATCATCAAAAATCCTGTAAATCCAGATAGATGGGGTTCGGGAATCACAATGCTCCACTCACCTGTCCTGGGCCTACATAGATGCAGGTGGCATTGGGGTGACATCCTCCTCTGGATGGATCCAGACAGTAATTGATGGCCTGGCACTCATCTCCATCCTCTCTCCACCCACTCAGACACTGGCACGTGTGTGTGCCAGGACCGGTCTTTATGCATTTGGCCTGAGAATAAACGAGAATAAGCATGCTATCATAACATGGCAACATTAAACACAAGCACACAGATGCATCTGACTTACATTGATGCTGCAACCTCCACGATGTGGCAAAACACAAGGATCGCTTTCAACACACATGTATCCATCTCCTTGAAAACCAGGCTTACACACACACCTAAAATCACACAATGCATCACTGATATTTTCTTTTCTTAAAACTTCTCCTTGCAAAGGACTCCCTTACTGCACCAAAAAAGCAGTTATGTAAGACTCGTTTATAATGTGTGATATAAAAATTTTAATAATTAAATCTGGACATCATCATCATCATCATAACAACAACAACAATAATAATAATGTATTAATATGTATTTATAAAAAACAGTTATATTATGCATACTATGCAAAGCAATATTATGGCTCATGTAAGACTCATTTATATTATGTGAAAAAAACAGTTTGATATTAAAAAAATAATTAATTCAATCTGGACATAATAATAATAATAGTAACAGTAGTAATAATAATAGTAATAATAAATGAAAGATAATGAATGATTCAAATATATTTATATAGCACTTCTCAAAAAATACTGGATGTTTTAAATTATTTTTTTCTTTTAGGTTTTGGCACCTTTCGACACCAAATATCTCCAAACTCTAGTTTGAAATCCCTATGCCTAAAGTAAAGTATTGGATAAATAAAAGTAGCACATTAAAATTAGCACAAAAAAAAAATCTGTCTGTGTTAAACATGATAGGATGTGTACCACTCACGTGAATGCTCCCTTATTGGGCACACAGTTCGCATGGGCATGGCAGGGTTGGTTGGGCCCGCACAACTGGGTCTGCTGCTCACAGAACTCGCCAGTATAATCCCCTTTACAAGAGCCCTGCTTACATTTACCACTGGACTCTGGACGGTTTTCACACACGCCGTGTATGCATCCACAGGCTGGTGTTAGAAGGGACACAAAGAAAAATTGTTACTAAACATCAGGAATATTCCCAAACCCAATGCAGTGAGCTGACGGTGAAGTAAATTTGTACTTTTGTCACAGAATGGACCGTATTTGTTGGAGTCGGCACAGTATTGGCACCGTGATCCTTTGAAATTGGGCTCACACTGGCACGTGCCGTTTCCATCTATGCCCTCAGAGCACTACAACAAAAGAAAATATAATCAAGACCTTATGACACCTAAAAAAAATGCTAAATCGTGCAGTATGCATGCATGTGAATGTGCATGGGGTTTACCGTCCCATGAGAGGAACAAGGAGCAGTGAAACCACCTGGGCACGGGGAACAGTCTGGTCCAAAAAAGCCTTTACAGCAACGAGGGGTCTGGTCAAGACAAATAATGGCTAATTTAACTAGATGCAGTTGCAAATTATGTCAAATGCTCCGATATTAAATGCAGATAAATAGTAGTGAATTAAATATTCACAGTCTTTGTTTCATTGCAGAAGAGGGAACAGCCAAGGGTGGGTATGATTATGCCAAAAGTCTCCTTTTTGAAGACACAGCCTCTGGTGAATACATCCTGATAATGAGGAAAGTTGGGGTTTACAAATATAAAAGAGGCACAAATCAGTGTAAATTGTATGTACAATCTCAGAAATAAAGGTACAGAAACTGTCACTGGGCCGGTACCTTTTCAAAAGCTACATTTTGTATCTATTAGGTTCAAATATGTACACTTTAAGTACTAATATGTACATTTAAGGTACCGAAATAGACCCTTTAGGTACAAACATGTACCTCTTGAAAAGGTACCGCCCCAGTGACAGCTTTTGTACCTTTATTTCTGAGAGTGTACAATTTCACTCCAACAATGAACAGTTCACCCAAAAGTGTAAATTTGCTTAAAATGACATTAATTGATTAACTGGAGTCTTGTGGATTGCTTGTGGTTTATTGTGATGTTTTTATCAGCTGTTTGGACTCTTATTCTGACGGCACCCATTCACTGCCGAGGATCCATTGGTGAGCAAGTGGTTAATAAATTTCTCCAAATCTGTTCAGAAGGAGAAACAAACTCATCTATATCTTGGATGGCCTAAAGGTGAGTACATTTTTGGGTGAACTATTCCTTTAATGCTTATACCTCTGTTAAGAGCAGCATTTAAAACAAAGGTTAAGCTTTGCTGTTTTAAATTACAGCAAGCACTAATGATTATTTTTAAAAAAAAGTTACCAGTGATTCACCAGATGGACAGGTAGATTTGGAGACGAGTGTACAGCTAACACATGGACCCTGTAACAAAAAGACAAAAAGTCACATGCTCTCGTGTCAGTTTGGTAACAATCACTTGTTGCAAACAAAAAAGGAGATGGTCAATCTAAAACAACAAACAACAACTTTAAAGATGAAATGTTTAATTTCCCTTGTTTCCAAACAGATTTCTTGAACACTACCCCCCTCTTTAAACATTAAATTATATTTTACATAGAAATACTTTCAAGACAGAATGGTGTATCTGTATATACAGCTAAAGCGCTATGACTGGTCAATACAAGTGGGGCTTACCATGAAAATATTGTTTTCTTTAATATCACACCTGTGCGGTATGATGGGCTCTATGGATGGAGGGATTAGAAGCCCCTCCAGGGAATGAAGACGGCCGTTCTTCGCTTCAACATCCAGTTCTAGAACCGACTCCCCATTAACCAGGATCTGCCCCTATATGTGACAGAATCAGTGGTTACATAACTATTTGGACCTTTAAATAACAATTAAAATGTATGAATTTCAATGCATTATTTCAGTGGCATCATTTTTGGTGTGTATGGAGGGATTTACTCTTAAGTTCCCACAGGTGTCCTAGCAGAGTAACAGCAGGTGTAGTTCATCACATTAACTTTACTAACATTTGACCATGTGTATAATAAATATGTATACTTTGTGTGTTACCTTTCAATACTACATTACAATTTTTTTTATTTAACAGTAAGCTTGTGATGTCTAATAAAATGTTTTTTTTTTTAAATAATAACTCTGCTTCACAATGAATCCCTCATATTATCTAATGCAATGGCATTCATGTTTCTTAGGTGCTCCAATACTTTCGATTGCCATATTTTCAATTTATTTTAACATTTGAAACAAATATTTTCTCTTTCAGTTGAATTAATGAATGATTGTTACTTACAGCAGTCGTTATATTAAATGTCAGGACCTGGTCAGCCATGGTTACAGCACGAGGATTCGACACAATGAAGCTGGCACTCAGCTGTAGACAGATCAGACAGACAGCATGTAATTCATTAATGACCTAGAAATGGATCTGAACATGCACATTTGCACACACTCACACACAAACCTGAGAAGTGGACACGATGTGATTGCGCATCAGTTCAAGTAGTTTTGTTTTACCCTAAATTGGGAGAAATTAAAAGAAAATGTAAAGTGATGCTTATGTGACTGGATAGAACATACATACATACAATGTATCATAAAAACATATTTTAAAAAAAAATTAAACAGTTGTTATTTTTGCACTGTACCTCCTCTGAGGTAAGGAAGTCTAAATAGCCAGGCTTCAGGAAGGTAAAGGCTATATTTGTTGGAGCAAAAAGCGTGTAAGGTCCTTCTTGTTCTAAAACAGTTGCCACGTTGCTTTTCTGAGAAAAACAAATATCAAAGGGATCAAAAATTATATATAAAAGAATCCTAAAAAGAAATATTACGAAACAACTGTTTTCAATTTTGTATAACAAATGTTTCTGAATGATCATGTGATAATGAAGACTGCTGAAAATTCAACTTTTCCATCACAGAAATAAATTACATTTCAAATATATATTAAAAATTTTACTGTATTTTTAATCAGTTAAATGCAGCCTTGGTGAGCATAAGAGACTTCTTTTAAAAACATATAAAAATATTACCAACCCCAACATTTTTAATGGTTTTGTATATTTCCCCAAAAGGTTACATCTCACAACTCACATTCATAATTGATTTGAATAAACGGATTAAAGTATTTGAAACAAAAGGATGACCTGGGATATGTTTTATATGGTCAGAAAAAAAGACCTATTAAATAAAGAAAAAAATGTATTTTAAAATCAGCTCTACACTGTATAAAAATAATAAAAAATTTAAATGTGCTGGTAATTTTCTACCAGGACAATATCCAATTAATTTTACAGACATTTCTGTTAACCTTAAAACAACTCTAAATAATGCATTGAAGTGCAAAATTCAAATACAGGTACAACTTCAGATTCCTTCATATTAATACAGTACATCATGGCCTATTTTTAGAATTAATATTATTATTATAATTTACAGTGTAGCAAATCTTTAGCCTATAATAAAAAAGGTCATTTCTAGCACAGGTCAAATGTGTTAAAGTACATTACATTAGGGATTGATAGAGTTTAAAACTCTGTATACCTCAAGCAGAGATTTAAATTGAGAGAATTTTCCATTTCCTGAGAGAATCTGCAACAGGTTTTCCTTTAAACGAAATAAGAGACAAATAAACATTGTTGATCCTCATAACAATCAAAAACAACATTAAGTGTATGACGTTAAATTCTTTAAATCTTTATCTTCACAAACCTCTTTCTCGCTTATTACAGTGGAAGGAACTGCATCCATCAGCTTATCAACCAAATGGATGATTCCATTTGAGGCAAAGATATCCGTCTCCACAAGCGTTGCTTTCTTACGGCTGCCATGAAGACGGATTTTTATCTGGTCTGCCTTGAAAATAGAAGTTTACCAATTTCAGAAACAGTCTCATGTATTCTCTGTTGTCTTAACACACACAATGAATCATAAACAAATCTGAGCAGGAAGGAGTTAAGGAAAGAAACAGGATGTGATGATTTCCGCTCTTGCATCCTGCATTTGCACATCCTTGAAAACAATCGGGGCACACACACACAACTTGCATTCAATCACCTACATCTGTCAATGATTCGGCAGCCATGCCAGTCAGAGTGTAGTAGAGAATTCCCTTCTTCAGCGAGTCAGAGTTCACCTCTCCTGCAACCATGTGCAGCTTAGCAAGATAGCGAGCTCTCATCTCATTAGCCAGCAGGGTTTTCACCTGAAACAAAGCATGCTTTAGTATTTGTTTGAATATATCCACCTTATTGAATATATCCACCCTATTTTGCAACATGCAACTAAGCTGTTTTCTATGTGCGAGACTTGAGTTAATGAGCTGCTATAGGTATAATAATTAAAAGAATAGATTAGAACAATACAGTAAACATTTCTATGCTGGTCTGAGATGATTTACATAGTTTATTGCTGGTTTGGTGCTGGTCTAGTTGCTGCATCCGTATAGCCACAGAAGACTTTACAACGCTAAAGAAAAATTCTGTTTCAACTAAATGCTTTATATTCATCAAACAATCCTTAAAAATGTATCACGGTTTGCTAAAAAAAATAAAAAATGACAACTGTTTTCAAAATTGATAATACAAGAATGATTTCTGAATGATCATGTGACACTGAAGACTGGAGTAATGATGCTGAAAATTCAGCTTTGCATCACAGGAATAAATTGCATTTTTAAATATCTTAAACTAGAAAACAGTCATTTTAAATTGTATTAATATTTCACAATATTACTATATTACATCATATTTATAATTACAACAATATAATAAAATAATATGATAAGAAATACCAGTCTGTAATATCAAGCAGCTAAAAATAACTGGAAGCCTCACACATTCAAGTTACGAATGGATGCATCCGATCCTACGCTATAAATAAGGTGCGCACGATGAATGTATGATATGTTGGTGCGTCTGTGTTGTCTAACTCACAGATGTGCCCTTAAAAGCCTTGTTCACTGGTACAAACACGGTAAACGGTCCAAGGGAGGTCAAGGGCCATGACATGAGTTGATCTGAAACAGCAGAAATAAAATTTGCACAACACTGTATGTGTCGATTTTATATATTATTAGGAACTTTAACATGTTAGATAATGTCCACACCTATATGAAGCACATCTGTAAAAAACTTGAGCTATGAAAAATAAAATGTTCCTCCTGGGTGGCTCTACCTTTGAAAATGGTGAAAACCCAATAATAAACATAAATAAATACTGAGATTCCAGCCAAGGGGCGTCACTTACTGAACATTGTGATGGCACTGGAGAGTTGACCCGTCCACTCTCCTCCTGGCTTCGAATTCAAGTCCTGCAGCTGCTGAATTATGTTCCCAAAACATATTTTTCCATTTCCAAGGTAACCTTCACGGCATTTACAGCTGAAATTTTTTAAATTGAATGCGTAGTTTTGAATATGTGGAAAAACATCCATTAAAAATCAATCACACAATTGAGAATTTGTCACCTACTCGACTGTTTCTGGTTTCACGGTGGAACAGGTGGCATATTTATGGCAGGAGTCTGGTTTGCACACATCTTTTACACTGCAGCCCTTCCCTTCAACAAACTTCTCAAATCCCGCCAAACACTCACAGTGAGACTGTGGAAAACAGCAGGATTGTGAAGATGGCAAACTGTGATCAAAGCAATGGGTGCATTCAAGCTGCTCAGAAAAGAGCAAAAGAGTGTTTACAAACACACCTTTCCAGGGCCATCATACACACAGCGTGTAGAGCCAGATGTGCAGTTGCCCAGGTTTGTCTGGCATGGGTCGATGGGCATGCAGACACGGCCATCGCCACTGTATCCTTCTGTACATGTGCAGACATGCTGATTCGGTCCTGTATGCGCACACACTGCGTTTGCATGGCACACGCCTCTCAAGCAGGGGTTAATTGCTGCATAAAAAATGTGACAAAGACAGAATAATCATGTTTTCCCCCACAAATCATAAAGAGTTTGTTGCTTTTAGTGGTCTGTTAACTTCAGTGTGTGTGTGTATATATATATATAAAGAAATAGTTAAATAAAGTCTTTTTTTTATTCCTTTGTGCACAAAAAGTATTCTCGTAGCTTCATAAAATTAAGGTTGAACCACTAATGTCACATGGACTATTTTAACGATGTCTTTACTACCTTTCTGGGCCTTAAACCTGGTAGTTGTGTTGCTGTCAATGCAAGGTCAGAAAGCTCTTGGACTTCATCAAACATATTTTGATTTGTGTTCCGAAAATGGAGTTCTTACATGTTTGAAACGACATGAGGGTGATTAATTAATGACAGAATTTTCATTTTTGGGTGAACTAGTACTTTAATGAGCCTTTTCTGCCATCAGCAGTGTAAGTGCAGTACTCACATGTACACTGGGTTCCATCACCTTGATAACCAGGTTTGCACCTGCACAGAAGCTGCCCTGTGGACATGTCCTCAATACAACGAGAATTTGGCCCACACCGCAAAGCAGCACATGCTGGGAGTTCTGAAAAGAAAAAATACACTCACTCATATGCTGCTACAATGTCACGTGTATCATACACACAGAGAAATACTCCAAGGTCTTACCTCGATCGCAGTCTATGCCAGTGTACCCAGACAGACATGTGCACTGCCCTGTGCCCTTCACACCACTATCACATATGCCATTCTTGCAACTACACACTGAATAGCACAAGCAGCAGTTAGAGCGCAATACCAACACCAACAAAACCCAAATCAATTAATCCTGTTGTTCAGAATGAAAGGAGACTCTTACCGTTACTGCATGTGGGTCCATATAAGTTCGCTTTACAATCCTCACAAGCTGTTCCGATGAAACCTGGCTGCAAAAAAAGTCCAAAAGGTCACATCAGATGCTCAATAAGAGTGTGTTTGATTCAGACAGAAGAAAAGGAAAATAAACTTACTGCACATGTGCAAGTCCCATTTCCTGCTATACCATCAGAGCAGACTCCATTATTGCTGCAGGGCATCGCTGCTGACCCTGGACACTCTGTTGACAGAATAAAAGATTCCTTTCATTAGATTTCATGACATTGAAAGTAAAAGTGAATTTTTTTTGTTTCAATCAGATAAAATGGCCAACTTGGAGATATCAGTTGCACAATGGACATTCAAACATTAGAGAATGACGCATTGCCAAAATTAAACACAAGATTAAACACAAATAACGCTTCATTTTGACTTAAAAACTGAAGTGCATAAAATCAGATTACTGAAGTGTACAACCAATCATTTCAAAAAAAGAAATACAAAACTTGTGCTAATTGAAAGAATACAAGTTGACAGAAAGACTGAATCCAAGATTTGGTAAAGTTAGGTAAAGGATTTTCAGCACAGGACAAGTGTCTACCAGTACTTTGAATGTAATGGATATATTTTGGATAAATGCATCTACATGCATAAAATGTAAATGTAAAACATGAAAAATGTAATTAGCTTTAAATTTTGCTAGGGCAAGGTCAGCAAGAGGTCAGGAAGACTGATATGAGGGTAGATGATTTGATTGTTCTCTGCTCAGTTTTTTGAGAGATCGATCTGAGATCATTGTGTTTTCTAAGACTGGTCAGTGGGTTTGAGGTGGTAGGGTCTCTGCGAGAGGAT
The DNA here is from genome assembly GCF_936440315.1 of Barbus barbus. Lineage (NCBI taxonomy): Eukaryota > Metazoa > Chordata > Actinopteri > Cypriniformes > Cyprinidae > Barbus > Barbus barbus. The sequence continues at coordinate 19,522,390 of NC_136720.1, forward strand.
ATGAGTTAGCAGAGTTTCTCGGTTCTTCAAACGGACCCTCGTCTGTTTCACTGACCCTCACTCATCCTTTCCTTCCTGCCATTGTTTCCCAAAAGCAACGTAAGCCGAAGTTGATCGTAGCTCCATTGGTTTCAATGGGTCTAAAATGTACTTAAGCTTACGATGCTTTTGGGAAACGCAGCCCTGGACACTTAGTCCTGACAAAATCCCTTCATCGAGATCAGATCCTTCCTGGCAACTCATACATACACACACTTCAACCACAGATGTGACACGACACATAAAAACCATGCTTGCAAACAGTTAGTCAAGAGCAGGCCCACTTTCTGCACATTCTTCACATTTTTTACACTTACTGTGAAGGAAAAGTTTGTGGAAATAAGTACTACTAATCTTCACAAAGTTCAAAAAAGTGACTATAAGTCCACCGAAAGGTTCTGGCAAGAAAAATGCTACATGTTGCTCTCTGCAAATCAGATTTCTGGACAATATAGTAAAGAATTTGTCAAATACGACAGGAAAAAAATGCATTTACTCCCATGCTTTACTAAGCTTCCATAATGCTGACCCGTTTAATAGACGCAAAGGTCAAATCATTTAACTCTTGAGGAACAATGAAGGAAGTTCTGCTGATAAGAGACCAAAGAAACCAAGACAACACACGGTAACTTAAGTGCTTGACTCAGCGAACTCAAAGTGGGATCATTTTGAGTGCTGACAGACAGAGGAAATACTGGAAATGAGACCTCCACAGTGTGTTGATCAGCAAATTCCAGTGGTACAGAGGCACAGACCTGCCATTATCCTTCTCTGACGGAAGGAAGTACACAAATCCCTTGTTCCAAAGTGGCTCAAAACTTCCTCTCATAGTGTGTGACAAGACACACAATAACATATCAGCTTATATGTACTGGATGTACAGCTCCCTCAGGAGAAACAACTGTGAGAAACAACACCGTCATGGTGTCATTATCACATAAAATATTAAAAATGGAAACAGAAAGGATAAAGTGTGCCTTCCAAATACTGACAACTGTGGAAGATCACATTCATGCATATTGGATTTATATCCCTAGTCAAAATGGAATTCCTATCATAATTTGAAAGCGATCCAAAAGGATCTTATTGGAATCAAATAAAAAATCTAATAAGAGTCACATAAGATCCTGCCGGATAAACTAAAATTCCTACTTCCTAGTTTATTTTTTCTGGAAATTCATTTTATCCGGATCATATTTTATTTTTAGAGAATGCTCGCTTTAGTTGTTTATATTATCTCATTACGATCTCTTAGGTTATGACATAATTATGATAAACCGCCATAAAAAATTATATGAATTATGATAGAAATTCCTTTAGCATTTGGACTAGGAATGATAGTAATAAAGTTGTGTTTTTCAACTTCTTTTCCCAGGAGGATCTATGTTTCCCCTCGTTTGTGTTTCAGTCTTGTTAGTAGTCACATCAGAATAGTTCCTCTCCGACTCTTCCGATCAAAATATTCCCTCAGTGTATCTTCCCTCATAGAATGACGGAAATACCAAATGCCATTTAAAATGTGTAAAAATCGGATAAGAACTCAAAAACCGCTTTTAGGTCATATTCATCTGGTTTAAGAGGTCATAGGTCTTCTATGGAACAGATTTAAACACAATTCTACATAAACGACTTCTTCATTGGCCTCAAACTCACCAATGCAGTCATTGCCCCAGTAACCTGGACAGCACCTGGGCTCCACCGTGTCTTTGTAACACTCGAACGAACAGCCCTTGACAGACAAAGCCATTGTGATGTGATACCTAAACACATATAGAGAGATTACTGTATAATTTTTGCCTCTGTATTTTGTTTATGTACAAAGAAAACACCTCATCTTGTTACAAAAGATGTTAATCACCTGTTAACAGTGGGCTTTTTTGTCAGATGTAATAGCATTAGATGTATAGTAATATCTATATATGTATAATACACACTGCCGCTCAAAAGTTTGGGATCAGTATGATTTTAATGTTTTTTAAGGGAGTCTCTTCTGCTCATCAAGGCTGTATTTATTCGATCAAAAATACAGAAAATACAGTAATATTGTGAAATCTTATTGAAATTTCTAATATTGGTTTCCTAGTTTAATATATTTTAAAATCTAATTCATTTCTTTGACGCAGTGCTGAATTTTCAGCATCATTACTCCAGTCTTCAGTGTCACATGATCCTTCAGAAATCATTCTAATATGCTGATTTATTATGAGTGTTGGAACTGTTGTGCTGCTTAACATTGTTTTTTGGATCCTGTGATACTTTTTTCTTTGATTCTTCGATGAATACAAAGTTAAAAAGAACAGCATTTGTTCATAATAGAAATATTTTCTTACAATACAAGTCTTTACTATGACATTTATTCATTTTACACATCCCTCCTGAATAAAAGTATTAATTTCTTTAAAAAAAAGAAAGAAAGAAAAATTACTGACCCCAAACATTTGAGTAGCATTGAATATTGTAACACAAAATTTATTTTTTAAATAAATGCTGTTCTTTTTAACTTGGTATTCATCAAAGTATCAAAGAAAAAAGTATCACAGGTTCCAAAAAACTATTTTAAGCAGCACAACAGAAATTGCAGTAAGATTTCACAATATTACTGTTTTTTCTGTATTTTTGATCGAATAAATACAGCCTTGATGAGCAGAAGAGACTCCCTTAAAAAACATTAAAAATCTTACTGCTTCCAAATTTTTGAGCGGCAGTGCATATACTAAATACAATGTGTGGTAATAGATGAATGAGCTTTTAAACAAATTGTTACTGTTCTTGATCCCCGCTAATAGCAAAACCTTACCACCACACGCAAACACATACCTGCAGTCCCTTGTACTTTTCTCCGGCTGCCTCTTGGTGTAGTCATCAGGACATTTTACTAAAGACGTCAAGGAGCAGGAATGACACCTTGATTTAGTCACCACCTGGATGTTCTGGTCACAGCGGTTCTGGCCACAGACATCAACACAATCACACACAAACACACATACACATAGCATATTAGTTCTCACAACAAAAAGCAAACAAAAAGACTGCTGAGTGCAATGTGTTTATATTTCATATGGCATTTTCTCAAAACCAATAAAGTTGGAAAGCATGCTGGATCTTAACACCTGTCATTGATTTTCCATGGAGATTTACCTAATTCGTTATCACTTTACAGCTGTCCAATAACATTCTCAGGATTATTTTACCCAGCATTCCACTGTGCATGTCAAACGATAAGAATTGCTTACATAATAGCGCTACATTTTCCAAATTTTTCATCTGCAACCACAGAAATGTAAACATTCTCCGACTAAATATAGAGAAAATATCCCTGGAAATGGATACGAACATTAGTATCAAAGAGAACTGCATGTTTATCTTGTTCTATGCTAGACTGTAGACTGACAAAGTATGTAAACAGGAAACGGAAGTAGAGTGAGCTTTGATTTGACAGATTTCAACTGATTAACTTTGGAAAGCATATGTGTCAGTGCAAGTAAACCAAAACTTTCTCTACTAATTCTATTCTAATTTATTCAAACATATTTTATCTTGCAGTATGGCTGTTAAAAGCAATATAATGCCACTTATGAACACCCATATTACACACACGTTGCATGAGTATATGTGTGAATCTCACCTGTGATGCTGCACAAGCCATCCAGAGTATGTCAGTCCCCAGTAGTAGAATCAGACCTCCGCAGATTGAGTTTAAAATGAGCTTCATGATAATTAAACTTTCTGTTTCTCTCTCTCACTCTTTCCTTCTGGCTCTTTGAGGTCCTTCACCAGACTGTGGCCACACAAGTTGGCCTTCTGCCTTTTCAACAGTTCCTCCCTCTCTCTTTCCTGCATCACAACACCACGAGAGTCAGGGGGGCGACACCTTCCTCTAAAATTTCAGGCAAATGCCTAAATCCTTTTCATACTACACAAAATCATCACTCTTTCATTAAGCATACATTGAGAAAAAAAATCATGCTTGGTGTTGTGATGAGCCCCATGCACACTGTGGAATAAATAAATAAAAAAATGTTCATATTGTAGTTTTTATTGTTTTTATTAACGTACAAGTAACATTTAATTTTTACGTTTGATGGTTTAATGTTTGTTTTTGAATTTTTTTCTTGTTTTAAAAATGTTCAAGACAATCTAGCTAGATTTAGTGAGGTTTATGATTAAAATAAAAAGAGAAAAAAAAAGCTAATGGGGAAGTTTAGCTCAAGATATATTTCTGTTACAAAGGTTTGATTTTGCAAATAATTCTTTCTCATTTGAAAGATGCTGACAAAGTTTTACTGGAAAACCAGACAAAAATGCTGATTAAGAAAACTATTGTTGCAGCGTAACAAAGAGATTGTGACTTTATTCTCACTATTATGAGTTTTTATCTCAAAATTCTAACATTTTTTCTAATAATTGTGAGTTTATATTTCACAATTTGATTTTTTTTCAAAGAATTCAGAGTTTACATCACACAATTCTGTTTTTGTTTTTGACAATAAAAATAAAAATAAAAATGGTAATGGAATTTTATGTCACACAATTTTGACTTTTATGCAAGTATCTTGAAATTCTGAGTTTATATCTTGTAATTCAGTTTTTTTCCCCTTAAAAAGTCAGAATCGTGAGATATAAAAGTCATAATTACTTTTTTTATCTTGTGGCATAAACAAACTATCATTGATCTTGGTGCCATCAAGTAGAGATGTGGAGAAAATTTTGATGCAACACATTTACGATTATGAAGACCAATCAACAAATATTTTGCTGAATAGTTGGTGACCAATGCAGCTAGAAAGCTGGGAAGAAGCTGGTCGATTTCCAGGAGCAATGAAACTGTTGTGTGTATGTGTACTGAATAAATAGAGCTGAAAGCAGAAGAATCACAGGATGTCCTCACTCATAAATAAGCCAAGTGGTCAGGTGAAGATACCCTGTCGCACACACACTTCCTTTATGTCTTGCTGCATCATGACTTTCCTTTCATAGTTCCAGAACTTTCATACACATGTGTGTGTGTATATTTGGCTATGAGGTGATAAGTATCTTATATAATCGTGAGAGTGCATATACAGTGCTGTGTTTTAAAACGTATGCATGTGTTGCTTGTTGTTTTTCCCCACAATGGAAATAAGCCGAAGGCTTTTCTGTGTATTTCATCCTCGACAGTTTTGAAATGTGTATGAAGTAGTCTTTTTTGGGCTTTTTTTGTATACTGTTTTAAATTTTGTTAAATAAAACAAACAAACAAACAAACTGCTTAGGAAAACAAATGAAAAACTGCATGACCACCCGCTAAATTGTCGTTTCTATACGTGCCAAAAGCTATTTAAAATGCTTCTCTGAAATCTGCTCTGAATGGACTCCCAACCAGCTGTAAAAAATCAATCACGTTTTTTTCCCATTCAAACTGTAATTGACACCCCAACCACAAGAACACAATGTACTATACAATATACTAACAATGAACTTTGACTGAGTTAGTTTCTTTCTGTTCAGAAGGAATTTGTTTCAGATTTGTTTCCTGAAATTGTCATTTATACATGAATTGGGGTTTTGAAAGAGATGTCTAAGGACACTACACTTTTTCATGTACATATGCATTTCACACATTATATGCACTCGACTGCTTTGCGATACTTAGACTGACCTTAACCAGACTTGCAGAAGAAAGTTGTGTAGTTGCAGGCTACACTTTTATCTTAGTTGTACAAAACCGGGAACATTCTGATCTCAATTTTTTGTTGTTTCCACATTCGCTTTGTGTTGTGCAAATGAGTAGACTGTGTATACCTATAGTTTTTCAGCACAGTTTTGATTATTATATTAATTCAGAGGCCTTGATACAATAGGTTTTATAGAATTAAAAGTTTTCCTGTGGCATTAGGGTGTAAAACCCTTTTTGAGTTTAACGAAACCTTAATTTTCTAAGCATTTTAGTGCTAAAATAATGATTAAATGTCTTGAATCAGTCTCCCTCTTGTAGTCCTCTCTGGCTTGTAGACTTTGTGACTCCACCAGAGGGAGGCAGATACCATCATGTCACTGATGGATGGATTCACTCTGTTTATATTCCCTACATATATGTATAAAAGACTAGAAAAGTCAGTCAAGTTTTTAGACAACTGGCAACTGTATGATGAATTACTTAAAAAAAAAAAACATTTCATAGCTCTATGGTGAGATATAATAAGAAAGAAACAAAGAAAACATACAGGATGAATTAAGGCAGAGTGAGCGCTAAGACGTGTATAGAATCTTAACATTGACTCTGCAGCAGTTGTTGTGGGAATTTTCGACATTTAAGCAACAGTTATTGGCAGGAAAACAGTGCCGCCAATCCAAAACCCCTCAGGCCTTAACCAACACAACCAGACACAGCCACGAGCCCCTACAGACTTCTGGGAAGGCGTACAGAGCATGGCACCACTCATAGAGCATGCAGGAATGGGCCAGTGAAAAAAGCGTGACTCTTGGCTTCGGATGTAATGCTATGCTTGGAAGGACGTAACTGATCATTCACATACTGAGACAAAAGATGAGTAATGATTGGGATGAGCGATGACCCTGGTCTCCACATTAACATCCAAAACATATTGTGCGTGTGTGCATGTGGTCGCACCACCCACCGCGATGCATTCAGTCTCGTCTCAACAGCACACACACAGAAAAACTGAATAATATCAGGAAAAAAAAAATCTCTTCAATTTAGATTAAAGGAATGTAAAATATTGCATGGACATGCCTCAAAAACCTCTGGGGCTCAACAAACAATGTGTATAAAAGGCAGAATAATTTCATTAAAATATAAGGAAGGAGGGGAACCCCATATTCTTCCATTTATTATAAGATTGAATTTCATCTGCAGAAATATTTGTCTTTGTTTTAACAGTTGTGCTGCTTTTTCCTCACCAAACTACACTTCCAGAACATTAGGAAACAGTTTCAGCTCATTAGCAATGACGGAACAAAACCTGAAAAGGTAATATTGCAGTACAGCAGATTTAATTTGACAAATCATCTCATTTCCAGAATGATTTAACCATTAAACACATAGTAAAGAGAAAGAGAGGGGTGAAAGAAGGCACTGAGAAAACCAAGAGGTTGGCAGCCACCTGAGCTGTTGGCTTCATCCGAGAGAACAGATGCGTCCACGTGGACTCCTTTTGTCTGCACTTCTCTCCAGGATGGTGGGCACCAGGTTTCCAGGAAGTTGGAATCACTGGGAATCACTGTCTGTGATTCATCAACTTACTGCCCATGAGGTGCAGAATTGACCAGAATGATGAGAAGGTTCCATCTGCAATTTTTTTCTAGGGTGAAATATTAGGTCAAAATGTCTTATTTATTGATATGAATGATGTTAAAAAAGGAGTGAGAACGGCGACATTTCCAAAAGGGAATCATTTATTGAATGGAATTGGGTTGAGAGTCTTTGTGAGAGTCAGTGTGGAAGAATAATCTGAAGTGATTTTACACGGATAAAAAGTTTTTTTAGAAAGCTTGATGCAGCTTCCACTCAGCGGTAAATACAACCACATGAGAATGAACAAGCAGGCATTCAAAGTGAAATCACGAAATGCAGCATGAGCGAGACTTTCCAGAGACTTTAATAGATTTGCCAGCATGTGCAAGAACTCACAGGATTTTTTCCTTCTGTCACTGGACAGAAGATCTCTGATATGTTCTGCGTGTGTTGCCGTAAATTGTCATCGTCCTGTTGGCTGGAATGTGGCTACATAAAAGGACCACTTGCATTAGCTTTTAAGGGCCATTTAAGAGAATGCAGCCATGGTATTTGGCACAACTCTGTTACTTCTAGCAAAGCACTACTCTTTCAGAGATGTGTGTGTGTGTGTGTGTGTGTGTGTGTGGGATTAGAGTTTAAGAGGAACGGAATGAGACACAAACATCAGTCACAAGAAATAAGAACTGGAAATAAAACAACCATGATTCGTAATTTGAAATATACATTTATATTATAAATCGATAAAGCTGCTATTGCAGAAAGCATCCATTATCTACACTTTTAGGAATTATACTTGTTTATTTGTTTAGGAGGTAAGGAACAGACGGAGAAAAAACAGCAGTCACAAGCAAGAAGAACGTACAATGTCTCTAAGAATGTTTTATTTAAGTTTAATTACGTTTTTCAGAGTCAAAAAACGAGGTGAAATGTCCATTGTTCATAATTTAATATGTACATTTAAATTGTGAAATATAGAGCTAAAATTGCAGAATACATCCTTTGGGAATTATGTCTGTCTTTTATTCAAGGGATTCTCATTTGAAACCTATAAAACATTGTATAAAAAATATCTTGGTATATTATCTACATATTTCCCACTATAAGTCATCATTAACTGTAAGAGCCTTCAATGCAAACCCAAACAAAAGCATCTATTTACACTTTTTCATGCTGTTCCCAGTATTTTAGTCCCCTTTATGCTCCAGTTATATTCCACAGTCACTATATACAAAATGGCTTGATTCCCACTTGAAGCCCATGGGAAGAGTTACGCATGTGAACTTAAAAGGGATTATACCATTTCTCCCTGGTTTTGAATTGCCGGTTGCCATGGATATTTTGTTTACACGCTTATTTGTATAGACCCAACGGGGCTGAGAGCGCAAAGAAGGTCCACTTCCTCTCACGAGATCCCTCCCCAAGTAGTTGCTCTACTTGCAGGTGTGCATGTCGTTCATCGTCTCACAGCGGCGACAGCGAACATAGCAGCACCAGACGAACTTACACTCGCAGCGTTCTACGTGTCGTACCACGTGTGTGTTGTAGCCCCGCCCACAGCACAGCAGGTTACAGCCATCCGGCCCGGCTGAAGTTCTGCTACACCTGCGGCCCCTGGTCCCCGTCACACCCAACCGCCGGTCCTCCAAGCAGTAATTGGGCGATTTGTTGAAGAAGATTAACTCTTCTTTGCTAATAGGCGTGTGGCGATGGTCTTTGTCCTTACGTCGCACCTTACGTTTAGAACGGTCCACCACTTGAACGCTGTTTTCATAGCGCTCCTTCAGGTAGGTGCCCACACGCTCGAACGCAGCCATTGTGCGCCAACACGTTTTTACCGCACACGAACCCGACACGCCGTGACAGCGGCAGTCTGTCAACATTGTTTTGGCCACAGCCTGTAGAGGAAGAGGATACGGAGATCATTATATCTGATCGGTAACAGATAGAAGCTGGGAAAGCAGCTTGTTTTTCTAGACAATGTAAGCAAGAAATAAATAAGCATGTAGACATGTGAACTGTGATTTGAGCATAAATTCAGCTTTCCAACATTTTTTGCTATTTATTTTGACAGACTTCCTGGATTTCAGGCAGAAACGAGGAACTAATGTAACACATTTCCAAGGACTATAGCATTTTTATGGATGAAGCTTTTATGTTCTCCCTTCACTTCATGTTCTGCACCATGAAAACAGAAGGAGTATTTTGTGAGCTGACGACTTTCATAAAATAGGAGCATTTTATTTGTGTGAAGGATTATGGGGGCCCTTCGCTGACTTGAGGGGAATTTTGTCTCGCTTAAACGCTTCCAACCGGAGCAGTGGTTTAGGGACTCCAAACACTTACAAGTGTTCTTCAGTCAAGGCTGTGGAATTTGATGCAAATCATCAGCTTCTCCGATTAATCAAGAACATTTGGGGAGATGTAACTCATTTGATCGACAAATTGCCAGAGCTGAAACAGCTCATTACTATTTCTGTTCTTATTTGGTTGCTTTAAAATGTTTTTTCTTGTCCGCCAGAATGAGTCAGAGATTCATTTGCTGGAGAAAACTGTCATATTTTAAATGGTAATTGCATAAAAGTTTGTAGTCTTGCCTAAAACCTTAAAGTGACTGAGAAAACCTTACACTGAATGATCAATTTTCTCAGTTTTAGAGATTGGATGTGTTCATAAAGGAGGCTGTAAGATCACAAGAACTTGAATGTGTTGTGAATGTTGCAGGAATGCTGTCTGAGCGAATGGGGAAGGACAGACATTTTCTCCACTGTCACACTTTTCATATTTTCTTCTATTAGAGTGAATTAGATACAGGGAAACACAGCACTGAATTAAGAGCGCTCTCTAGTTCTTTTGCTGTCTTTTTGAAGCAGGCAATCACAGTCACATGCAAATTGATGCCTCTGCTTCACATATCAAAACGTGAATGGAAAGGCGAAAAAGAAAAATTGTCTTCAGTCCTTCAGTATATCAATGAATTGAAACAGCCGTGATGCAGAAGTAAAATTCCCATTTTCTCATGAGAAAATGAGAAATATTATGAGCTATGTAAAGCAATTACATAAGCTTTTGTAGAAGCTCCAAGTCAGTGTGATTTCAACTTAAAAATCACGTTTAATTCAACTACTAATCATTCTTAAAAGAGATCAAAGTCACTATGGAAACCAAAATTGTGGCAAAAGAGCTCAGAATCGACCACACACTCTCATGAAGCATATCAGATTGATAAGATTACGTCATTTGCAATATTACATGGGATTGTATTTTATGCTTTCATAAACAATGTTAAGTACAAAGTCTTGTACCTTTGTCTGTTTGTTCAATTTTGATATTCTTTTTTTGTTACAAATAAAGTTTGGAATGTTATGATTCATCTCAGAGCTGGTTTGTTTCCATCCATGACTTCTTATTAAAGCCTTTATTAAAGTACTTTTAGAAATCCTTATGGAGAAAATGAAGGGGAAAGATGCAGAGGCTACTGAAAAAGTCACACATTGTTGTGCATTTCATTTCTTTCATCACTTTTCTAACTAGTACTTTAAAGAGTTTAGTTGTTTGTCACCTACCTGTCTCCCAGCTTCGCTGTTATGCTGGTTCATAGTGAACAGGGTGTCCTCACCACGGGCTGATATGTTCTTTACCGAATTGTCGATGAAGCGACGGCTGAACGAAGTCCCGAAGGCGATGTCATCGGAGCACCCGCCCCAGTGCCACCCCTCTGTGGGCAAACTGCTGCCCAACAGGCTCATATCACACGAACACTCCGTCATATTTCCAGCACTGCAAGAGCGGGTGACTGCGTGAACCAGGCCGGCAGCCATTACTGCGGAAATAAACGCTGTCTCTTTTGTACCTTAAAAAACAAAAAAGAGAATTTAAGCAAGATGCCGATGCTAGTTAAGTACAAATGTTGAAAACAATCAAAAAATATGGCAATGTAAGATTCACAGCAGGACATTTGTGAGAAGGGTCTCAGTGCAGCAGTATCAGAGCAGAGGAGCCTGGGAATGTTACTTATATTCATGCAGAGAAACACTGATATCACACTATAAAAATGAGCAAAAATGTTTGGCTGATGGAATTTCTTATTTATTGTGAGAACAGATGATGTTGTAAAAATTCTTAACATCCTTTTAACTGAAATTAATTGTTTTTTAAAGTGACCCTTTTATGTATTAAGTAAACGGCTCTGTACATTTCTCCAGTTCTGATGAAATATTATATACAATAAATATATAAATTGAATTCCTAATCAAATACATTTTTGCAGCTTGTTTTAATTGGAGCAAACTAGTTCTAATCTAGTCTCTAATCAAATCTAGTCATAAAATTACATATATAGTTTCTATAAAGCAAATTTTTATAGCTTATATAAAATATAAGGCTCTTTTTTTTATTAAATTTGGTTTATGTTTTAACTTTTAAGTTGATTTTGTCTTATCTACTCTCAAAAATATATGAATACTCTTTTCTTTTTTTCCAATTACTTTCAAGAGAGATGACCTAAACATTTCAAGCAAGAAACCTAAAAAAATGGAATAGAACAGAACAGAATAGAATAATAAACGGTTTCATGCCTATAAAATTCCTTTGTTGTGGCTGCATGAAATCAGACATACGGTATATCAAATTCAGTTTGCCCTTGAATCGAGCTTGGAATTGAACTGCTGTGGAAGAAAAACTTTGGGCAAATCTTAGGAATCGATTCACAAAAATCAAGAAACAAGTTCTACCATTTCAGTTTGACTCTTTGTTTTGTAATCACGCTAATCCTGCATGCATTAAATTCAGGGCCAGATAAAGACCATAGCAAATTTAGTATAGAGACGGTTAACATAAAACAGATGTGTGTCGCAGCTGTTCCAAGAATCAAATCATCTTTTCCATAAACATTTTAAATCAGTCATTAAGGGGTCAAAAATAGAATTGACAGTCAATTAAAAACATTCAGATTCTTTAAGCAATTACAAACTGATGATCTCTCATTATACATTACAGAATGACAGACTTGTTTTTTTCTTGATTAATTTTCTTGTGTGTCCAATAACCACATAATCATATTTTTTAAATAACTGTTTTCTGCTTTTAGACATAATATTATCATAATTACTAACTTCTGAAGGTGAACAGCCTGCTCTATGAAACTAATATTGCACACCAAAGAAATAATTTTACCTTTTTTTTTCTAGCCATATACAACACTCCTCAAATAAGTCTCAAGTCTTTGTTCAGTTTCTGTGAATCAGAATTTGATAAATGACATTTGTTTGTTTTTTTATGAAAATTATCAGATAGTATTACCACCCTAATTTGTAATTTTTTTTGTCTCATGATTATTTAATAGTGTTGGTCAAACTTTAATACTAACTTTCATTAATAAAAATTTACCAAAAAACAAACAACAACAAAAAAACAGGACTATAAAGTTCAAGCACATTCAAATTAAGTATATTTGTGACAAAACCAGTCATAAGTCACACGGGTATGTTTTAGCAATAGCCAACAATACATCGCATGGGTCAAACTGATCGATTTTTCTTTTATGCCAAAATTCATAAGGATATTAAGTAAAGATTATGTTCCAAGAAAATATTTATCAAATGTCCTAGCCTAAATATATCAAAACTTGATTTTTGATTAGTAATATGCATTGCTAAGAACTCCATTTGGACAACTTTAAAGGCATCTCAATATTTAGATTTTTTTTTTTTTTTTGCACCCTCAGATTCCAGATTTTCAAATAGTTGTATCTCGGCCAAATATTGTCCTATCCTAAGAAACCATACATCAGTGGAAAGCTAATTCATTCAGCTTATTTATTCAAAAACAGCCTCTTATGACTGGTTTTGTGGGCCAGGGTCACATTTTTTCTAGCCTTATACAACGCTCCTGAAAAGTTCGTCTTCGTTCAGTTTCTGTGAATCAATTTTTTTTTTTTATGAAAATTATCAGGCAGTATTACCAACCTAATTTGTGATATTTTTCGTCTCATGCATATTTAATCGTGTTAGTAAAACTTTACCACTAACTTTCATTAATAAAAAGAACCCAAAACAGGATTATAAAGCTCAAGCACATTCAAATTAAGTCTATTTCAGTATGACAGGGTGCATGCATACCACTGGTGAGCTCGTAGCCGAACACGTTGGGGTCCCGTCGGGTCGAGCAGTTCCAGCGCTCGTGTTTGAACTGCGTTTGGCACTCGGTGATGCCCAGGCGCGCCCCCTCTTTAATGCTCGGTAGAAGGTGCGGTTTGCGCGCGCACAGATCCTTCTGCTTGTGCGACAGGGGCAAATGCGCGCAACCCAACTTCTCGTGCACTCCTACAGAAGTGATGCCCAACCACCTGTGATGCGGAGTAGTGTGACACAAATATCAGAAGCGGTTCTCCTCTCCTGTCGGCCTGGATTGAAATGCCATAACCAGGCCCGAGGAAAAGGAGACAATTTTCAAACATTTTTATTCAAACATGAATTGACAGTAAAGCAACATAGCACAACAAAATACTTACATCCAACTTCCCTGAGAGCACAGAGGGCAAACTGACAGCCACAGAAGGAATAAATGGTAAACTGCATGTATCCCACAACCGGTTTTCTCCATGTCCACTTCATTTAACAAGTCCTGACCTGAACGTTTGGACAAAGACGATTCATACCGGTCCACTACATCTAATAGGATGTCTAGCGTTATGTCAATCCACAAACGGCTCTTTTAAATTGATAAATGTCCCGTTTATGTATCCATTAAGTCGCAGGAACGAACACAAACATCCAGCCACCAACAAGTCACCTTCGCCATCGGTACGAACTCAGAAAGACACAAACGGTTATATGCTGCTGTTGGAAAACGCGCAACTAAACACTCTCCTGTGAAATGCTCCCACGTCGTGATTGGTCGAACCGGTGATTAATATTCATAAGATTAGACCGTTCTCAACACTGATTGGACCGACAGATCTTGGCTTGGAGGCTGGTGAGAGAGAGTCATTTCAGCAGCTCACTCGGGAACTGTTACGGATAAAAAGGACTTGAGTGTTTAACGGACTTAGTGTTTAGTATACATTTTGAAACCAACATTAAAATAAAAGGCAGGACAATAGATAACTTACATTTTCCGGGCGCAATATGTTTAAGATTTTCGTAATGCAGTTTGTAGGCTACGTTGGAACAACTAACACCGAGTTAACCGCACTTATACAGTAAAAACTTTATTTATTTGGGACATATAAATTTGTTTTAAGCAATAATAAAGACATACGACGGTCAAAAATGCTCGTAATTAAGAGCGCGCTTGAGCAACATACTGCTGTTATGGTTACCTGCAGCTTCAGGTGAAAACGCGCGCTCTGTCTAACATATATTTCATCATTTACTGAAACGTTATTTCAGATTTTTTTTTATATATGTATATATTTTTTTTTTTTCCCGCGACTGCATTGGAAAGTTACAGAATATTGCTATTTCATTTCGATCTACACTTTTAAAAAGGTAATTCGATTTAGCATATAAACCAGAAATAATAATAATAACTAAATATTATTAATTAAACGTTCCGGTTGAGAATAAAGTTTTATAAAATGCAGTTTAATAAATGAGCAAAAACCAAGTTATTGATAATCAACTTTTAAAATGATTTTTTTTCATAATGACTAAGTTAAGCAACACATTTTTGATTTGGTGTCGATGAAGAGGTACAAAAGGGGGAAAAAAACTATTTAAATAATCTAACATTTAAAAAAAATAACTTGTTTGCATGAACTACACAGTGTCATTAAAATATGACAAATGGAAATGGTTGAATTAAATTAAATGTAAGACAAAAACATTGATAAATTCAAGAAGCGATGTGTTTTAAATTCTGAAAATATATATTTTTAATTGTTCGGGATAAGTGACATTCATGATGATTGTTGGAATCATTTCATGCACAGGCTACACAGACAAATATCTTGGGATAGCTCTTCATAAACATCCAAAACATTTTACCCTACAATTCTGACATTAAAAAGAGAGTTATCACGCGCTGCAGAATATTTACAGGTCAACACAGTTTCATTTCACTTCAAGTGGAAATAGCGTTCGTGCCCATACTGAGCTCAACTTAATAACTGGGAAGATAAGTTTTATGGGATATTTCAAATAATCCTACTAATTTTTTCTCTCCACAAACCGCTTCCTGTTTAACATAAATTATGGACAAATAAAACATCATGCATTCCAGCAATTAAGAGTAAACCCTGCAACAATATAAAAATGTTTACCATCAAAACAGTATAAATATCCTCTTTTTCATAAACAGCATTTATAACATTTTACACAGATTATTATTAAAGGCACTGGAAAACACTGGTAGAAAAATAAATGTGTGAGAAACATAAGACAGTACAATACAATATACTTCATAAGACATTTGGCATAGAAAATACTTCATAAATACTTGTGAACCTGGCATGTGAAGGAAAGGCGGTGTAAAGCTAGACTTCAAAACGTCGCCCGAGCTTCCATAAAAGTGACAATGTGAGGCAGGGTGACATCAAAGGCACTCCACAGCAGCCACCAAACATTCCCAAAACATACTGGGAACATCTCAGCCCATGGTTGAGCGGTAGCAGCATTGTGGGAACGTTGCATGAGCGTTGTAGGAAAGTTTTCGCAAGGCTGTTTGAAGGGGCAGCGCGACCATCTCTGTTATTTTTCATCAGCGTCGCACCACAGCCACTGCCTACCCTTAAGCTGCAGCTGCCAAAATCATTTTGGCAGGGCTTCAGGGGGTCTCATGGAACCCCCTCACACCCCTTTTCCATCTGGATCGCTCTACACAAAAACACACATGTGCAAACAGATACCTATAACCTAACTCGTCCTCCAATATACCTCTTTGATCCAGCATATGGTTAAGTAGATTCGGAGCAATCAGTGAGCACAGTTTAGCCCTTTTTTACAGAGTTCTTAACACACATTCACAGCTAATCTTACAGACACACACACACCTGAAAAACACGCACAGGTTTGCGTCACCAGCCGCTAATTGTCTTTTAGTCACTGTTGGCGAATGGTCCTGTTGACGGCATGATTCACACATATCCTGCTGAGAAGGATCTCTGAATACACCGCGTTCACTGGTCCCTTTACGTGGTACGACACGTCAGGTTGAGACGAAGGTTCCTCGTGCTCTCGAGGCCTTGTTTGCTCATTGGCCGGTTTAATGCTTTCTCCACCAAGCCTTAAGATCTTCAGCTTTCTTTGGGAAGCAGCGGTTGGAAAGGGAAACTTATAGACCTACAAACAACATAATATAAAGTCACATTTGATTTCTGTAGAAGCTAATCATTGATCAACTGCATAGGGAATGAGAGATTTCAATCATGTAAGCAAAAAACGTTATGTCTATCTGTGTGTGGTTCTGTTCTCTGACATGTGACACATTTTTTAAATTAGGGATCTAGCCTTTATCCAATTTCAGTTTTATATCCTCTTAAATTGCCAATTCTTATTAGCTCCCTGCTCTACAAAATACTTAATGGTTAAGAGCTTGTTTCCTCCGAACACTAAACAACAAAAATACATCGTAAAACAGTAAAAGTATCAAAAATAAGCAACTTGAGCAAAAGATCCTTATGTTATGTATCAGTAGGTCTCAATCTGCTGGCCTGTTGTCAGATGTGGCTGCTCTACAGTGATATCAGTCCCATATGTGAGCAGGTTTGGCATTTCTACCACCACTTCACACACGTAGCAAGCTAATACATCTGTTCCCAACCTGCCCTTTACTGGCTAATAAAACCCCGCCTAATTGCTAATTACTCATTAACTGATCTGCCAGGCACTTTTAGGGTGAAGCAAAAAAGGAATGGCTTCTCTTTTAAAAGATTTATGGGGCTGGAAGGCTGGAAATGTGTTTCTAGCAGGATCTATATCCATGTATAGAACAGTTTCATTCACACACATGGATTTGTGGATCTAAAAATACAAAGTTAATCACATATGCCCTCTGTGTAGTAAATTACACCCATAATAATATAATTACAGATACAAATTTCACATAATTAGCACAGAGGCCCAGGTTCAACAACATGGTTATTAAAATAAAATGTTATTTGGCTTTGTATGCTTTGGGGACTGTTGGATGAGAACTCTGAAACAGCGATTTTCTGTTTATCAATCAAAATAAATTGCAATAATATTTACCAATATTACTGTATTTCTACTTAAATGTAGCTTTGGTGAGTACACTGTATGTTACATGATATAGTATTTAAATTAATAAAAGCATTTATGTGAGGTAGGTCTTCTAATCAGCATAAGTACATAAATAATTGTGTTGCATTTTTTACTGTATTAATGAGAATCTAGTAATGATAATGCAATGAGAATAACTATGTACACTATCACTCAAAAACATTGAGTATTTTTTTTTTTTGAGGACTAATATCACTAGTAAAAGTTATAGTAAATACTTTTTTATTGTAATATATTAAGCTTTTTATATTAAATTATTATTATTATTTATATTTAATTATTAATTGTAATAATTTCCCCAATTTTACAGTTTTTACAAACCGCATCATCCGCAGCTCTTAAACTTGGCGCCGGAGCGTGTCTGGAGAGAGAGAGAGAGAGAGAGAGAGAACGCATGGAGCTGAAAGGGCTTGAATTAAGCGCGTTTCGCTCTAGATAAAAATATTATACGGCTGAAAAATATTTGCCATAAACGACGCTTGTTATGTGATCCGCTCCGCTGTTCACTTAAAATGGTGCTGCTGTTACGGCTCACGGTCCGGATGGATGCTGGGGTGCGGATGCGGTCCACCTTTTGAAAATCTTTTATAAGTATTTAAGGTTAAAAGACTCAAGTTGCTTTTAAAATATTCATGAGTCATTTCAGGTTGAGTCTGAGTCAAGTCTGAAAAAATGTGTCTCCAGTGCGACTTTTGATCAATTTAATGGGTGCTTGCTGAATAAAAGTAAAAAGTAAAAATATATTTTAGTTGTTTTACCTCATGGAAATGGCAGGCACATCGTCCTTGCAGGAACTCCTTATAACGACCCATGGTGATGCTGAGAGTGTCAATGACCTCATATCCAAGATGCTTGGCACTTTCCAGAATATTTGTGTTCACATTATAGAGTTCTTGCACTCCATTCTAAAACCAGTGAATGAAGATGATGAAGTCTGACAAGCTTATAGATGTCAATAAATGAATCAATAAAGTGGAAAAAGTATAATATCTGGTCTACAGGGCATTTTGTGATCTCCAGGGATTCTTACCAGTGGAAGGGAACGAATACCATCCAGAGGCAGATGGAAACCCATTCCTAAAGACTTCACCACCACCATGATTTTCTCAAGACCCTCCCTTGGAGATAAGTTAGAGATATGATGTTAAACATCCAAAGCC
>NC_136720.1:20278563-20301063 GCF_936440315.1 Barbus barbus
CAACCAACAACGACCTGATCGGCTGAGAAAACAACAGTAGTTGATGACAGACAAATCATAAAAGCTGTGAAGATGAATCCTAAAAGACGTGTCTGTAAAATCACCAACATCTTCCAGAAAGCTGGGCTGATGCTCTGACAATCTACTGTCCTCAGGAGACTTTGACACAGAATTACAGATGCTACACAGCAAGATGCAAACTTCTGACCAGAACCAAAAATAGAAAGGCAAGATTAGAGTTTGCAAAAAAGCACAAAGGTGAGCCAGAAGAGTTTTGGAACTGTGTTTATGGACTGATGAGACAAAGATGAACCTTTATCTAAGTGATGGGAAAGCAAAAATGTGGAGAAAAAAAGGGAACTGCAATGATCCCAAGCATACAGCCTCATCTGTAAAGCATGGTGGAGGTGGTGTCATGGCATGGGCATGCATGGCTGCCTCTGGAACAGGCCCTCTCAACTTTACTGATGACTTAATGTATGATGACAGTAGCAGAATGAATTTGGAAGGGTACAAAACCATCTTGCCTATCAATATTCAAGAAAATGCCACCAGATTCATTGGGAAGTGCTTCATATTGCATCAGGACAATGACCCAAAACACCCTGCCAGTTCAGTCAAGGAATTTATAAGGGCAAAGAAATGGAAAGTCTTTCATTGCCCAAATTAATCTCCAGATTTAAATCCGATTGAACATGAATTTCACCAGCTGAAGAGGAGAGTAAAGGCAGAAACTCCCCAAAACAAGCAACAATTGGAATTGGCTGCATTAAAGGCTGGAAAAAGCATTTCAAAGGATGAGACCAAGAGTCTGGTGATGTCTATGGGTCACAGACTCACTGCTGTGATTGTGCGCTAGGGATCTGCAACTAAATAATAGCTTTTAATCTTTTATATCTGCCATATGTTCAACTGTCCCAATACTTATGCTCACATCAATGAGTGGGATGAACTCTAAAAGTGCTGTTCTTTTTATTTGGTAAAACATGTGTTGAATCACCCAATAATAAAATGTGACATTCTGTAGTTTTGTCTCATATTCATCTTTGAATCATGTTTGCAAATGTCTTGACTCCACAGCCAACAGAGCAATTTTGTCTTTACTGTTCCAATACTTATAGAGGGCACTGTATATATATGCAGTGTTGGGGAAAGTTACTTTTAAAAGTAATTTAAAAGTAATACTTTTAAAAGCAATATTGTAATGCATTGCAATATTGCTTTACTTACAAAAAAAAAACTAATTACGTTACTTAGTTACTTTTTATGGAAAGTAATGCATTACTTTTGAGTTACTTTTTAAATCTGGGCAGGGCTTGTTTGTTTTTATTATAACAAAGTTCTTCTTTTACAAATGTAAAAGCCCTTTCACAACAAAAGTGAAATGAATACACCTCAGCCTGAAGGAAATGTAAATTCAAGTCTGTACAGTAGAGGGCGCAGATCATACAAATCGCATGAAGAATATGATGCAGGAGAAGAAAGTTCAACAATATTCAGCAATAACAACAATGAAACACAAATGTGTAATTTTTGCTTAGTATGATTGAATTGGATCATCGAAGGTCAGTAGCAAAGACATTGGTTAAAGGGGTCATATGATGCGATTTCAAGTTTTCCTTTCTCTTTGGAGTGTTACAAGCTGTTTGTGCATACATAAGATCCCTGAAGTTGCAAAGACTTAAAGTCTCAAAAACAAAGAGATATTGTTTATAAAGTTAAAACTGGACCACTCCCTCCTAATACGGCTCATTCAAACACGCCCCCACATGTCTACGTCACGGTGTGGGAAGATTTGCGAAACAACGCCCAAATGTATACGCAAAGAAAGAAGGGGGAACTATTATTCTCGCTGGAGAATTATTGCTGCCACTGGCGCCATGTCCTGGAGATGCTGTGTTTCATTGCGAAAGCGAAAGTACTTTATTTGGACTTCCAAAAGAGGACACAACTAGAAATCAGTGGTTAAGTTGTATTTACAACACTGTTCCAGAACAGTTCAACCCAAATATTAGAGTGTGTGCAGCGCATTTTACGGAGGACTATTTCCTGAACCTGGAAGTAGCTGCCAGCTGTGCACAAAGGCTTTCTATAAAGTGGGGCAATTCACAGTAAGTAAGTTTTCTTATTTAAAGAATTTGGCACTGACTATTCAAACGTGAGTTTTGAGCAGTGTAGAGTAGCGCTTGTTGTATGTCGTTTCTCCAATCACAAATGCAGACATGGTAATGTTTACACGGCATGATGCAACGTGACACGTAAAAAGACAGTATAAGTCATTATAATCAGTAATTATGTCCACACTGATTGCAATAAATGCCTAGTTTATAATGGGTTTTGTTGGTTTTGTGTCGTCGCGCCGGGACACAGCATCACAAAACTGTAGGGGGCGTAACATTTCCGTCTCACGCTTGAGGTATTCGGCCAATCACAACGCACTGGATAGCTGGCCAATCAGAGCACGCCTCGCTTCTCAGAACAATGAGCTTTGTAAAAATCAACGTGTTTCAGAAAGGCAGAGCATAGAGGAGCAACAATAATGTACAGTATGTAGAAAATAATGTTTAACCTTAACCTTAAACCACATAAGCACATTGCATTACACCAAATACACCAAATAATGTTCTTTTTAGCAACGTCATATGACCCCTTTAATAAAATGGCATTAAATACATAAATGATATTCCTCTTATTTAACACTTAATTATTGCAGGTTTGAATCATATTCTGAGTTTGTATTTGACTGTTGTTGAATACTGAATCTGTTTTATGCAGGTGAGATGAGTAAATACATGTTCATATTTAGTCTAGAACTACAGTAAGATCATGTTCACATAGCACCTCTGCACTTATTCCTGATTTCTCTCAACATGGCAACACCAGAGCTGTCAGTCAATACATGAGAAACAAAGTAACTGGCATTACTTATTTGAAAAAGTAATTCAGATATTTCCTTCTAAATTAAAAAGTAATGCATTACTTTACTAGTTACTTGAAAAAAGTAATCAGATTACGTAACTCTCGTTACTTGCGATGCGTTGTTTTGTGTATAACACTCTCCTAGTGCTAGCTGCTTTACCGAGCCTTCTGTGTGTATGTCTAGCTCTGAGTCTGGTTCTGCGTGTAACACTCTCCTAGTGTTAGCTGCCTTACCGAGCCATTCTGTGTTTTGTAAGTCTAAGTTTAGTTTGTTTTGTTTATAGTCTCGTTTCCTGTTTCCCGCCCTTGTATCCTGGATTTACCCTTGTCTCTCCGTTTCGGACTCTTGTGTGTACCTCGTTTGGATTGTTGCTCAGGTTATTTTTTTATTTTTTTATTATTTATTTATTTTTATAATATTTTTTTAAATATAGTATATAAATAAATATACTGTATATATATATTAACAGTACTGTAGCTTTGCAGGTTTCTTGAAGCATCTCGGAGAAGTTGCCACAGTTATTCTGTATTTAGTCTGTCTCAGTTTCTTCATGTCAATCCAGACAAACTGATCTCTTGCATAATAGTAACATCAAATATTTATTGGTCATCAGCCATAACATGGAAATAATTACCAGTTAATCGTATCGGCCAATTTAAACATCCATCCATTCACTTTACTCTTGAGTCAGGGTGTAAAAATAACTTTGTCTTGCTCTGAAGTGTTATATACAAATGTGAACTTCTAAATCAACCCACAAAAGGCTTACTTACAGTATAGTTGACTCTACATGGTAAATTGGGATAAAACAATGAAAACATTTTGACATTTATTGTATAAAATTATTTCGGCGCAGGTAGCCTTGTGGCAGCATGTTAATCCCGTCCCCCCTCTCTCTCTCCCAATTTGTTTCCTGTCAACTTTGATCTGTTCTATCAAAATGAAAAAAAAAAATAATTATGCAACTACACGTTCCATTGTGCCATAAATACAGCATATTCTGGTTTTCTGTTTGGAGCTGGTACAGGTGTGTTTGCAAACTTTCTCCTTTTGCCTGACCTTTAGCAGACTGGAATACTTTTACATTTCGGTTACCTGAGCATGAAATTACAAGAGTTTCTCCCCAACAAGCACACCTTCTACTCTCCTACGATCTATAGACACACGCAAAATTCACACATCAGTACTCAACAACAACCTTTATTGCAGTCCCATTAGCATTTATATTGCTCTCACAGCAGGGAGAGCTGACATAGGAATCGTTTTGTTGGCCAGGCATGCGCACACATACCCACCTCAGTCCTGAAACAGTAAGTATACCTTACCTTAAGTGAACTTGAGTTCAGAAAGTGCCTCTCAGGTCCTCCTGAGACCTACTGACTTCAGTGAATGAAACCGAAGAGTCAGTTTTACACTTTGGGACACACGTAAAAGCCTGAAGAAACACTGTCGAACCAATTGTTTATGCATGTTTGATCCATAATGAATAAGTTTCTGTGTGTTTATTAACGTGAAACGCTCTCTGCTGTCTGTCTCTCCTCAGTTGTCGGGCTGCGGGTTGTTAGGTGTGGGCATATGGCTGTCCGTTTCTCAGGGCAGTTTTGCCACCTTCTCCCCCTCCTTTCCCTCGCTCTCAGCCGCCAATCTGGTCATTACCATGGGCTCCGTCGTCATGGTAACGGGTTTTCTTGGTTGCCTCGGTGCCATCAAGGAGAGCAAGTGCCTGTTGCTGAGTGTAAGTCAACGCCTAAACTCTCACAGCGCACACTGGATAAGGAATGTATTGGTAATCCAGGGTTATTTTAAACCTGGGTTAGTGTAATCCTGGATTGTCTGGTTTTGAGATTTTCACATTTTCATATTCTTTCTGAATTATGCATGTTATATTTTAATACAATCCTCTCTGGTTGTCTTCCAAAATTAAACTACAAAAAACTTTAAGGGATAGTTCACCCAAAAATGAAAATTGTGTCATCATTTACTCACCCTCAAGTAGTTCCAAACCTGTATGAATGTCTTTGATCTGCTGAACACAAAGGAAGATATTCTGAAGAATGGTGGAAACAGAGCAGCTCTGGGGCACCATTGACTTCCATAGTATTTTTGTTCCTACTATGGAATTCAATGGTGCACCAAAACAGCCTGGTTACAAACTTTCTTCAAAATATCTTCCTTTGTGTTCAGCAGAACAAAGAAATTAATACAGGTTTGGAACTACTTGAGGGTGAGTAAATGATGACACAATTTTCATTTTTGGGTGAACCATTCCTTTAAACATATAGTTAAAAGCAATTAAACAAGCTGTTTTTTCATACATTTAATGTAAATTTCTATATGTAAAGATGTAAATGGGTGTGTCTATATAATAAAGCACTTACACTAGTTGTAATGTACATAAGAGTCAACTAGTTGGCAGACCAGTGTGTGCCTGATGTAAAGGATTCACAATACGCCGTACAACTCCAGGGGTTTTCGTAGCGCTGCATTGATGAGAGTGTAGGAGTGCAGAGAAAGGCTGCGCAGCTCAGATGCTGCGAGTGAGAAACAAAAGCATCCTCATCTCCACATTCAGACAGCTTCCATTGTCATGCATAGTGCAAAAACATTCCTAGTCTCTGTCAGCCTTTGGGCAACACTTGGTTGTTTTTATTTTATTTTATTATTTTTATGTATGTATTGATTGATTGATTGACTGAGGGAGGGGCACATTTTTTTAAAGTCAGTATTGTTGGATATAAATAGTTTACTTACTTTACTGTCTTTTTTTCTTGTAGTTCTTCATTGTTCTGTTGATTATTCTGCTGGCAGAGCTGATTATGCTCATCCTTTTCTTCGTGTACACGGACAAGGTACAGTATGAACAACAAGCATCACACACACCCCCTCAATCTATCTATTATACACACACAAACACAGAGCTAACCACCCACCACGCACAGACTTACATTACCCACTCAAATCCTGACAACAACAGCCCACACACCTGCTCTTCTGGTTTACTCTCTCAGTATTCTTAAAGTTTTCTTCATTTCCAAAAATCGACTGCAAATACTTCATGTGACTTTAAACTTTTCTGCAGGTGAGCGAAAACGCTAAGCAGGATCTGAAAGACGGCCTGAGGCTCTACAACACGGACAATAACATCGGCCTCCGCAACGCCTGGAACATTATCCAAGCTGAGGTGTGTGTAGATGAGTGCAGGTGTGATATACGGTCACCAGTAACAGTAATGGTGGGTCACTGTGAGTTCAGCTAGTTAATTGGCCCACAACTTATCCGCTGCTGCTCTCCACAGAATTATCGAAGATAACTCATGAAGCCCTCCAGTATTGAACAATATGCAGGCGTCTGCAGACATTTTCTTTACTCGGTGTGTGAATGATGAATCTGAATATTCACTCTGTCTCTCAGTGGCAGTGTTGTGGTGTAACTGGGCATACAGACTGGCATGATGCCCTGCAGGAGAAAACAGTTCCAGACAGATGCTGCCAGGAACATTACAGAGAGTGCGGTCGCAACACCACTAATGTGTTCTGGTCACAGGTACGGCTGGGTATTTTATTTTATTTTATTTTAGTATTTTATTTTATTTTTACTCTATTGTAAATCTTATTTGATTTTTATTATTTGATTTTAATAGTTCCTCAAATGTAAATTTTAATAGTTAGTAATAGTTTCTCTGATTTGTATAGTATTTTATTAATATTTTATTTTATTTAAATAGTCTCTAATTTAAATTGTATTTTATTTTAATATTTTCTTTACTTTTATTTATTTAATTTTTTATTGTATTATGAATAGTTTCTTTGGTGTAATTATATTATATTATATTATATTATATTACATTACATTACATTGCATTGCAAAAATTCAGACCAGCTAGATTCATTTTCAGCAATCAAGCAGATTTTCAGTAGTTTCAGTAGATTTGTTTGTGTAGGTAAATATTGCAGTTTATTGGTGCATATAAATAAAAAATTATTAGTAATTTTGATACGTTTAATTTGGAAACATGCCTTGATTTATAAATATTTTATTATGTACATAGTACAGCAAATACAAACAGTAGTTAATACAAAATTAGTATTGTAGTTTTGTATTGTAGTTGATGAGATTTTTCTCTTTTTGTTAGTTAGCGTTAGTAGTTTAGAAGTAATTTAGAAATTTACTGGGCCAAGTCGTCCTAATTGAGATATATAGACATAAATATTTCTGTGATATAATGTAACAGTTTAATAATGTAACTATATTTTCTGCTTAAATAGCTTTAATGTAGTTAGCTAATTGCTTATACTGTTGCTAAGTACTTAAAAGATGTTATGTTTTATGTCACTTTAGATGATAAAGTGCGACTATAGTATAGCTACTTTAAATTCTGAATGTGGTGCGCATTGTAAAGTTTCTGAATTTATAAACAATTTCAAAATAGCCTCCCCAGCATTACTCATAATGTTATTCCACACTTCTTCTTTCTCACTCTCAGGGTTGCTATGAGAAGGTTGAGGAATGGCTGAATGACAACAAACATTTGCTCGGAACCATCGCGATGTGTGTGCTGGTCTTACAGGTACAAACATTACAATTACACTCATCCTGGAATGTGTTGGAAAACAGCTTTTCCTCCAATGATATCACATCCTGTTTGATGCACACCCACGCTGATGTCATTTTCTCTATTCTGCAGCTGCTCGGGATGGCATTCTCCATGACCCTGTACCAGCAAATCCACAGGGCGGGAAAGAAGTATGATGCCTAGAGGAAATCCAGTGTTACACAACAAAAACTTTCTGAACACCTTATGTATTATTTCAAGCCCCGCTTCATGCCATCACAAACTATTACCAGTGAAAATGAAGCTGATTTTTTTTTTGAGTCTATAAGATTTAATAGAACAGACTGTAGATATTTTTGCTCGGCTGCTGAGTGGCAAATTTTTCTTTTTTTTTGGCCTCAGGTTTAACAGCAACTGTAAGATTAAAACTAATGAAGGGAATGCATTGTGAGAAGCAATTATGGATGTTTGCAGCCGTTAGGCCAATCAGTTTTGGTAATAGTCCGTTAGCTATGAACTGAAAAAAAAATGCACACATGATCTAAAATTGGATTTTGAAGATCTGCAACGCTCGTAAAAGGATACATTCACTATTTCTTTATTGGACACTTGTGTACATGTAGACGCAGTTCCCTTTGCTGATGTAATATATCAATCGCATGCTGTATATATATTTCACATTCACATAAATGTACTGTACAATTGAACACAAACAATCCTTTATCTGATGACTTAAGTGTTAGGGAGAGTGGGGTAAGATGTGTCACCTCCTTAATCTACCAAAAAACGCAATTGTTATTGTCAGATTATCAGATATTCAGAAAGAAACTCTAATTGTTTTTATTATATATTGTTATATAAAATGTAAAATATTTTATAAATAAATTATATAAATATACACAAATTATTTTCTAATTTTAAGCTTCAAATATTCTAATTATTTTTAAGGTATTTCTGTCAATTTCATATTTGAAAAATCACAATTTACCCCATTCTCCCCTGCTTTCATTTGTTAGAAGTATGAATGTGTTTATATGTTCCATGTATGAGAGAGTCTGGGCTAGTCATCTGCTCGCTCTGGGGCTTTGTCATCTGCTGGTCTCTGTCTACTCTCTTTGTTTTCTCGCTCGCTGATCTTTTCAAAGTGCATCTGTACTGCTGGGAGGCAAACGAAGCTGTCCTACTCCGCCTACCGTCAGGGAAGAGAGGGAGATGAGATCAAAGGATGCCGGATATAGAGGTTAGGAAATAGAGGGGGAGAAAGACCTTACAACGGCCTCTCTTGAAAACAAACAGTATCATGCAATGACACCTGAAAGCGTGCAATGAGAGTTAACTTATAAGCCATAACCTCTACGAACGGTTTGTCGCTCCTGTCATTTTCCTAAAATACATTCCTACTCAGTTTGTGAGTGCTATAGGTATATTTTGATCCACAGGTTAAATAGTTGCATCCTTACAAAGTATTGAATTATCAGGATAATTTATTACCAAGTGACATCTGCATTACTGTTTAACCAACGTATAATTTTAAATAAAAATTTAAAATGTTTTAAATAACTTGTTCTTGCCTGACATGAATATTACAAAATATCTGCCTCCAAAAACTAGGTAAAAGATGCAATATTCATATTTCAGCATACAGTACAGTTAAGCACTGGCAAGCTGAATAAAAATAATGATTTTTAGGAAATACATTGTGCAGACAT
The DNA here is from genome assembly GCF_936440315.1 of Barbus barbus. Taxonomy (NCBI): domain Eukaryota; kingdom Metazoa; phylum Chordata; class Actinopteri; order Cypriniformes; family Cyprinidae; genus Barbus; species Barbus barbus. The sequence goes on from NC_136720.1 coordinate 20,287,745, forward strand.
GTTAAGTTAATGCATATTAGTGCCCAGTTTTATGTAGTTTTTATTTTAATATTAGTGAGTGCAAACTTAATTTGTCTATTGGCTGTTTAGTAGATCTCACACCATGGGATATTCAGATAATTGGTCCCTTTCTTGTACATTTAGGAGTCATCGTTTTTATTTTTATTTTTTGTAGCCAAGGAATAAATCTTGTGTTTACATGTGTTACAATATTTAGCATTTTTGTAAAGTCGTTGACTTTAAAAAGACTAGACATTTACTTTGTATGAAGTATCTTTTAGTGAAAAGCTGTTCAGCGAACAAGAAATATTCTCAGAACTTTTTTTTAAGGTCCCGTTTACACTAGTGCGTTTTCGTTTTAAAACGTTTTCAAAAGTCTCCGTTTTGGTCCGTTTACACTAAAACAGAGTCTGCAGCGTTTTCAAAAGTCTCCGTTTTGGTCCGTTTACACTGAAACCGAGTCTGCAGCGTTTTCAAAAGTCTCTGTTTTCGAATTTGAAAACGCCGGAGTAGTGTAAACGATAGGCGTAACCGTAACAAAAGTTAAAACGAAAACGCACTAGTGTAAACGGGCCAAGTATTACACCGCATTTAGAACATTCAAACTTAACATTCTGATAATGTTTGGAAAAATGTCAAATGGAATGTTCCCTTAATGTTTAAAAAAAGGTTCAAACTGGAAATTTTGAATGTTCAGAGAAGATTCAGAAATAATGTTTTTACAAAGCAAATGTTAGCAGAATGTTCCTGGTCTCTTGTGTTTTTCTGTATGCTTAACACACTTGCTCCATGTTTAAAGCGCTCTTCAAGTTTATTAAAGCATAAACAGAATCAGGGAGTAAAACAAAACATTTCAACATAACTTTATACAGCTCGAAATACACAATACAAAATACAAAGTAGAAAACGGTATTGTCTCTTGTTCTCCTGAGAGGAGAGATGTGGAGAGAGGACGGTTCTCTGTAATACATAAAGGAAGGGCCTCTCTTCTCTCTTTTAGGTCTGCTGTGTGATGTTTGGCATTGAGATCAAACTAAAGTGTAGCGGTAAGACTCTGTCTCCATCTCTTGGCCACCCACTAGACATAATTGTACGAATGCTAGAAGCAGGAAAAATATACCTTAAAATTGAAACATTCTTATATACACATACCAGCAAACATACAGTTTTTAGGCTCATTTTTCAGTATAGTGGTTCAATTGTTCACACACACCATAATGCAAATGTGTCTCTGATGCCCCTGTGTCTGTGGGTGAGATCGTGGGTGTATGCTTAGTATATTGTGATGTGTTTCAGAAAGCAATGCTTTGTAACTTTTGACATGTTTTAGCAGTATATATGTGATACAGTTACTTTATGGGGCTCATTTTATTTTACCTAGAGAGATTTCCTGCTTTTTGACTCACAACACATTGTATTGAGACCCTATACGTTCTGAGTATATGTTCTCAGACATTTGACGGGGGACAGCTGGAAATATTGAGTTACTGAAGAAGGAGTGTCAAAACACTCCGTGAGTGTTTGTCTCTTTCTCTCTGTCAGTAGCGGCCCTCTTTTTTCCAGTTATCCCCAAACCCATCTTTCTGACTGAGAAGACTTCAGCTGTACTGACTCGCTGTTGGCTCCGTCTGCCTGCAGCCAAGCAAAGGTAAATAAAACATCAGATGAAAACAAAAAACTATACAAAATTAATTTTACTTAAGCTCAATAAGCATCTGTAGCATAGTTGGTGATTACTACAGAAAACATGTTTGTCTCATCTCCAAGTAATTACGGGAGCCTTAGAGGCCGTGCATTATTTTTTAATGTCTTGTTTTTTTTACTTTCTCATGATCTCAACTCTGCAAAAGCTGTTTCTGTTTTAAGAAAAAGCCATTTCTGCACTATACACAACCATTCAAAAATTTGGGGTTGGTAAGATTTTTTGATGTTTTTGAAAGAAGTTCAAGTCTGCATTTATTTGATAAATACAGTAAATAACTGTTTTCTATTTGAATCTATTTATAGCTGTGATGCAAAGCTGAATTTTTAAGCATCATCACTCCAGTCTTCAATGTCGCGTGATCCTTCAGAAATCATTCTAATATTTGATTTGGTGCTCAAGAACATTTATTTTTACTATCAATGCTGAACAGTTGTGCTGCTTAATATTTTGGTAGAGACCATGATTTATTTGAAATAAATATCTTTACTGTGACTTTTGATTAATTTAATATGTCCGTTCAATTTCTTTAAAATAAAATCCCCAAACCTTTAATTGTGCATATACTACTATATAATGGGTGAACGAATTTGCATTTGTTTTAATGAAAAATATTAACTTATTTTTATTATATAATATTACTGTTTGTGGCAAGCTAATTTATTAATAATAAATGATCATATGATATCCATTTATGTCCACTAGCTATATCCATAAGTACCTTATTTACTTCAATTTATATAAATTGAACATATTAACAAATAATTTTGTAATGGCATCAAGCTCACAATAATTAACTCACCTTGCTCGCGATAGCTTTCAGTTTACCCAGTAACGAAGGAGTATTTGTGTAAACAACATCGTCCTCATTCTCCTCCCCTTCTCCCTCTGCTAATGCACAGCTGTCCGCTGCTGGCAACTCACAGTCCTTATTGGCCGACATCACTAGTCTGGAGTATTTATATTCAAGCCTGTGCAAAAAAAGAAAAGAGGTCAAAAATCAAAGAGCACTTTTTGCATCTCAAGCTGAACTTCCACTGACAGCTTGTTACCTTTTGTTCTTTTTCCAGAAATAACATGTGAGAGAAACCAAGAGGACAGCCATGAAGGCTCCGCCCCCAATTCCGGACTTCACCCATAGGGTGACCACCTCACAGTGCGCAGAGGTCTTGTTCGGGAGCGGTACCCCTTTGGTGCAAAATTTTGGTTCGTTCCACACATAGAGGGTGTCCTGTTAAGAGAAGGATACATGATTAATCAGAACGATGCCAAAGAAATTGTACTAGATGCATTTGTGGAAAGAGATGTATACCTGCACTCCTCCTTTGCACGCTCCTTCTATCGAATGGTAGTCGGTTTCAGTGCAGAGAGGACAAGCACTAGAGCTCTCCCAGAGGAAATGAAACTCGCAGCCATTACATGTACCTGCTGGGCACTTGCTAAACACACAAATACACAATTAAAAAGTGATTTTCCCTGATTAACAGCACCACAACAGTCTTTCCTTCAAGCAATTAAAATTGTAAATGTACGTAATCAGTCCAACAATTTTTGTGGAAGGCATTTGTAGCAGAACGGTTCATTTCAGTGCATTTCGAACCCAACTCGCTCGCAAAATCAACATTTCTCATTTCACACACAGAAAAAGTGTAAATGCAAATCTAAAAACATTGAATATTCATTGCATATTTGCAGCTGGCCTGCAAACATTTGAATGCTATTAGTATTAGCATTTATATTAATAACGGTGTTTCACTCATGGGTAATACTTCAGCTGTTGAGCTTCGATGATAATTCACCATATACAAAGAATGCAAATGATGCAAATTTGAAAAATGCTAATTTTTGTTACACGTCCCATCTGTTTTATTAAAAAATAACTTATCCATAAAGATTGTTTTTCTCCATTTACTGAGATACTCAGCTATGCACATTTTAATAAAAAATGCAATGCGTCAAACGTATTTAATATGTTAACTTGGTCCTAAAATACATACGTTTGTGAACAAATACAGATAATAAGTATAGAAAGACATGAACCTTGGCACAGTGAGCTCTCCACGTGTACTCTTCTCAGTATCGCAACGCAGAGTCACGACTGTGCTACGGCCGTTCAGACAGGATGCTGTGGGCTGTGGAGAGCTGAGGTGAAAAAAATACTTGTATTATAAATGAAATATCATTGCACACATCAACTACCTATTTTAAACAAGTTCATCTTTCTTTATTTACCGATAGAAGAAGTTGATAGCTGGAACTTTCCATGAAGACTCAGAGAAGAGGTCTGAGCTGACAGTGACCCCATCCAGATTTTTGTGAACAGAAGCTCCTGAGAAAGGTAAGAAGAATGAAGGAAATGAGATGAGTAAGAAATTACAGCACCTCTATTCTGAAGGGAGCTAAACACAAAAGTGCCATGTAAAACGTCTTTATTGTAGATTAGAGGTGGCCAAATTTCACATATATTCTCTGTATTTCAATGCAAAAAAAAATCTTACTGACCCCAAACTTCTGAATGGCTGTGTATGTTAAATACTGTTAAAAAAAAAAAAGCTCACCAAGGAAAGTGTCAGCCAGGCTGATGGACTGAGACGACAGTGATGTTCTAAAGCCCCGTCCATCTGCAGGGATGATGGTCGATTGGCAAACAAATGTCTCGACGAAATTGTTAAGGTCCGTGGATTCATTTTGCAGGTCCTTACTGGACAGATCCGTCACATTGTCAGTGCACACCGCCACCTTCCTCCCCTGCGAGAGAGAACAAAATATGCACTTTGTGATGATCTTAAGAAATAATGAAAACTATTTCTATTTTCTATCAAAGCAATCTATTTTTAGTCAGCTAAAGATGTATATAAGAGTACCTCAGCCCCACACAGACTGATATTAAACTGGTGGTAGTATTTAGTTCCCTTGGAGGTGAAACTAGGCCCATTCATGATTGACCCCACTGAACTCAAGGCACTCAAGTCGTAGGTCAGCGTTCGGTTTTGATCCATATGCGAGAATGTGCAATCGTTAAAGCATACAGAGTGCTCCTGGACACACATAAAACACATTTTGCATGTTAAACAGTGTTAAAAGCCATCATAGTCATGCATTACCTCTTGTTTTATTCATACCTTGTTGTTCTTGCTTCCAGGACCGCAGGGCTGACAGGCTTCCTGGCCATAAATGTGATGCCCAGAGAGGAAGGTGTTGGGCGGGCATTCCTGGCATTGGTTGGTGTCTTTGTTGATGAAGTGTCCAGCAGGACAGGGGACACAGGAAGAGCCGTCCTGCTGACTCATCATAGCACAGGCGTGGCAACCAGACGCTGAGCCATCCATCGCATTAGTCACCGTGATCGAGTAGATCTTTGCGATGTCATTTACATACTGACGCACCTGGGAGAGAAACTGTGGATGAGAACTTTTCCAAGGGATAAAAAGGTACTTAAGACTAATTTATGTTGTGAATACATACATCAGAGGCTTTGTTGGTGCGTTGGAAAGCCCATGTGTACGAAACCGAAGCATTTTTGGTCATGGTGTGGGTATACGCTTGTCTCGGTTTACTCCCTACCCATGATTCCACAACATTTGTGCTCTTCCTGTTTACGTCCTATGGCGAAAACGCATTGATTTAGTAAATAACTTGCAGATTAAGTCATTATGATGACTGGACTATTATTCCTAATCATTAATTATACATCGTTCATTATCCGTTTTTTCTGAAACGTTTTAGTTGACCGTTCGTCTAACAGTTTTTAAATGCTACTACATGTTTTGGAATGTTCAGAGAACATTAAAAATAACATTTCCATAATGCTTGCAAAATGATCAAATAGAATGTCTCCTTACCGTTTGTATTTTTTTAAAAAACTATAAGTTTTGAATGTTCTAAAGACATTCAGAAATAAAATTTTCATAACAATACCAATACTGCATTCTTCATTTTTCTTTATCGGTGCATACTGCTGTTTCACATACTGTCTTGGTTAAATTATTGCCTTACTATCATAAAATAGAGTTCGCAGTCTGCACTGCAGTTGGTCTCGAAGATAAATGTAATTCGGCCGAACTCAGTAGCTGAAGCATCGTCCACAGAAGTAGGAAGTCTGATAGAGATAACAAAAGAGAGGCCACTTGTAAATGTTCTATGCACAACCAACATTTCAACACTGGAATTGTAGATCTGACTCACTTGAATCCAGGCACTCGTAAATTTAAGATGAGGTAATCATTATCTGAGCCGCCCACTCCGCTACGAATGTGGTCGCCAGCCACTTCCCAACCTACAGAAACAAATGAGCATTGGATCATAGACCATTTACTTCAGTGGCCTGTAATGCTGTGTGCATATATATATACAGTATACAGTGCCCTCTATAAGTATTGGAACAGTAAAGACAAAATTGCTCCATTGGCTGTGGAGTCAAGACATTTGCAAATATGATTAAAAAATGAATATGAGACAAAACTACAGAATGTCACATTTTATCATTACCCGTTTCAACACATACATGTTTTACCAAATAAAAAGAACAGCACTTTTAGAGTTCATCCCACTCATTGATGTGAGCATAAGTATTGGGACAGTTGAACATAAGGCAGATATAAAAGATTAAAAGCTATTATTTAGTTGCAGAGCCCTTGCGCACAATCACAGCAGTGAGTCTGTGACCCATAGACATCACCAGACTCTTGGTCTCATCCTTTGAAATGCTTTTTCCAGCCTTTAATGCAGCCAATTCCAATTGTTGTGTGTTTTGGGGAGTTTCTGCCTTTACTCTCCTCTCCAGCTGGTGAAATTCATGTTCAATCGGATTTAAATCTGGAGATTGATTTGGGAAATCTAAGACTTTCCATTTCTTTGCCCTTATAAATTCCTTGACTGAACTGGCAGGGTGTTTTGGGCCATTGTCCTGATGCAATATGAAGCACTTCCCAATCAATCTGGTGGCATTTTCTTGAATATTGATAGGCAAGATGGTTTTGTACCCTTCCAAATTCATTCTGCTACTGTCATCATACATTAAGTCATCAGTAAAGTTGAGAGGGCCTTTTCCAGAGGCATCCATGCATGCCCATGCCATGACACCACCTCCACCATGCTTTACAGATGAGGCTGTATGCTTAGGATCATTGCAGTTCCCTTTTTTTCTCCACATTTTTGCTTTCCCATCACTTAGATAAAGGTTCATCTTTGTCTCATCGGTCCATGAACACAGTTCCAAAACTCTTCTGGCTCACCTTTGTGCTTTTATGCAAACTCTAATCTTGCCTTTCTATTTTTGGTGCTGGTCAGAGGTTGCATCTTGCTGTGTAGCATCTGTAATTCTGTGTCAAAGTCTCCTGAGGACAGTAGATTGTCAGAGCATCACCCCAGCTTTCTGGAAGTTGTTGGTGATTTTAGAGACATGTGTTTTAGGGTTCATTTTCACAGCTTTTATGATTTGTCTGTCATCAACTACTGTTGTTTTCTCAGCCGATCAGGTCATTGTTGGTGTCGCTGGTGGTTTCCAAACTCTTGATTTCTCCATGCCCTTTGTTTTTGCTAGAGCTCTAATTGACTTCCTCTTTTCTTTTAGCACCCAAATTGCTTACTTTTCTCTCAAAGTCAGCTCCCTCATCTTCATCCTGGTTTGTGTGTCATCATCGAATGCAAGATTCAGAATGCAGAAGTAATGGATATAACTGATACGACACATTCCCTGCATTTAATATCTGAAGAATTAATGCAACAGGACACAGCTGATCACTTAGAAAGACCTGTGAGGCAACTGTTCCAATACTTATGCTCACATCAGATAGAGGGATGAAACTCTAAAAGTGCTGAACTGGTAAAACATCTATGTGTTGAATCACCCAATAATAAAATGTGACATTCTGTAGTTTTGTCTCATATTCATCTTTGAATCATATTTGTAAATGTCTTGACTCCACAGCCAACAGAGCAATTTTGTCTTTACTGTTCCAATACTTTTGGAGGGCACTGTATATATATATATATATATATAAATAGAGAGAGAGAGTATACAAAATTGCTAAAACTATATATATATATAAAGACAGAATTTTGTTTTTATGATAAACATTTCTAAATGTATTTTTTAACTTAAGTTTTTCCATTTCTACTTCTCTTACCATTCATTTCATCACATTTGGAGTTGCCCACATTAAAACAAGATGTTTTCATATTCCTTGGCAGGATGTTCCACCACTTGTATTCATATCCCAAAGAAGGTTCAGTTCCTCCCGGGCATCTTTGACATTCTGTGCCAAAAGAAATCTTCTCTGTTACACACTAATGCTGGTAAACCAACAGTGTTGCATAATGCATGAGTATGTATCTATGTTAATGTGTTTCTATATACCTGTGGTGCCATCAGAATAGGTGCCTTGAGGGCAGGGTAAACAGGTGGAAGAGTTGTGCGTGTAGAAGCCTGGGTTGCAGGGCGGACAGTCCTTTTTCTCTCCAGAAGGGGGCAGCGTCACAGCACCAGTCACATTCTCCACGCACACCTGAGGCTCCACCCACCTGTACAGCATCTGGGTCTAAAATAATACAGCCATATAAAAATCAACAAATTATCCACACATAATTTACAACAAAACACATTCTGCATTATACTTTCCCTACCTTGCCGTCACTATCACAGGCCGTGTGGATTTGAAAATAGTCTTTCTCTGAGCAAGGAGGTCTTTCTTTACACTGCGACCATCCCTCCTCTAGAACACACACACACATGTAGAGAAACATTAGGGTGACCATCATGTCCTCTTTTTCCCGGCCAGGATTTCTTAATTGCCTACAATATCCAGATTTTGGCATTGTTTTCCTATTGACACGCTCACTACAGTCAGAGTCCAATTGGACGATTATGTACAATGCCTGCTCGCTATTGGTCAAACTACTTTTCAGTCATTACCTTTAGTAAGATGAATACAATAGGAAAACAAAGCAAAACCCAGACATTTTAGGCAATTTAGAAATACAGACCAGGAAAAACGAACATACGGTCATAATAGAGACATTATACACACTGAAAAAGTGTTTTAGTTACTGGATTGTATTGGATTCTTGCTAAAATGATAACAACAAGCCATATGTAGATTGTTTGGCACAACAAAGAATGCAAGAAATCATCTGAATGATTGATTTTTGTGTGTTCGTACGGGAGTACTGTGTTTTAGAGCATGGTGTACACGAACTGGCTCCCTTTCCAGAGTAAGTGTTCCTGTGGCAAAGGTCACATGAGGAAGAGCCTGGGGTTTTACTGAAGGTGCCCGGCCTGCATGGAAAACATTCTGAGGTGTATGCCACACCTGCACTCAAAACACGTAAAAAAAAAAGGTATGACCATAAAATATCACAACGCAAATAGTTCAGACTGCAACTTCGTCATAAAGAAGGGTGCGAGACACAAAAGTGAACATGATTTAATCAGAATCTCACACCTTCGATCTGGATGTTCTTCAAAAGGACCGGCTTCACTGGTTTCCCACCCAAGAGCATTCCTGTGGTTCTCCAGTACAGAATATTAGTTCCTGACTTCAGGTTTACCTGTGACATACAAAAAACAGCTGCATTAGACATCAATACTGCAAAATCCTTAAAGGGACAGTTCACTCAAACATTAATATTCTGTGATCATTTTCTCACATTTGTCCAAACCTTTCCCTGGAACACAAAAGAAGATATTTGGTAACTAAACAGTTTGGGTTCCCGAAACTGTTTGATTATCAGCATTCTTCAAAATATCTTCTATGGTGTTCAACAGAAGAAAGAAAGTCATACAGGTTTGGAACAACATTAAGGTGAGTAAATAAAGAGTGAATTTTCAATTTTGGGTGAACTGTCCCTTTAAATATGAATAAAATCACTAACCGTATGGGTTCTCCACTCTCCGTTAGAGGTGAGTTTGATCCATTTCTCACTCCCTGTCTGGTCCATCTCCTGACATTGGTCATTCTGAATCTGCATCAGAAATCAAACATATTATTTTTAGAGATATATTTTCACTTCAACACATTTGTAGAAAAAAAACCTGAAAGATGTATGAAATAAAACGCACAAAGAACTCGAAGAAGACGTTGCTGTCAACATATTGGTAGTCAAAGGAGACGGATCCCTGCTTCATGAGATGCACTGCATACACCAGTGACACTGTGCAGTCGTCACGATTGGATTCCAAGAGAGTTCCCTGAGGTGTCCATGAAGAACTGCAATTAATCAACACAACGTTAACAGGTAGATCCAGATCTGTAAAAGCTTAGAGAATAGAATAGATGGATATATATATATCTATTTCAGTATGTAACTTGGCACTGACTTGTTGCAGGTCATTGAGTCGTCTCCTGAACCTCCCGAGTCCATGTATGTGGCCAAACTGCTGAATCCCGCTGGAATGGAGTCCCACTGGTCAAAACGCACGCCACTGCCCAGCGAATAAGAGCCAGCCGCACATGATGTGCACTGCTGGGATGACATCTCTAAAAACTCCCCAGCTTCACAAGAAAAAGCTGTATAACAAGTAATCACAGACTGTGTTTGCATAGTGACACAACACAAAGACCTTCAGATGTATTCATACGCATTTAAATTGCATAAATGTCATTGCTTTTGATATCAAAATATAAAACCAAGGAAATGTTTCTATAGTGTGTTCTATAGATTTAATTCTTTGAATTAAATGCCACTTGGTTTGATATTTGAAGTAATGCAATGCATGTTCATTAAGAGTGTGTATATTTGGTTGTTTTCTTACTGCAGTCTGTGCCTCTGACAGGCTCTGGAAGGCCTGAGCAGCTTCCCTGTCTGTGAGGAATGGCAACTCTCCATCTGGAGCCTGTGCTGTCACACTCTGTGTACTCAAAGTAGTAGTCTGTCTGAAACACACATATGCAGATATTGACATATTCAAACATTTACATTAAGCACAAGTTATGATCATTAAAAGTGAGCTTTTTTCATTAACCAGCAAGAAAAAAGATATTAGTATTTAGAATATTTTAATAAATTAAATATTTCAACATATATTATACAATATAATATTTTTTATATACTGTATATATTTATTTTTTACATTTTGTAATGTATAGAAATCTGTCTATAACACATATTCATATTCACACTGACATATTCAGACATTTACATCAACCACAAATTATGGTCATTAAAGGTGACCATTTCATAAACCAGCAAGGATAAAGAGTTTAATATTTAGAATATTTTAATGCAGTGATTTTTTTATTTTCTTTTCATTTGGTAATGTTTTCTGCTTTCACCACTGGAACAGCTTATCCCAAAGTTTGTCACCACACCACTACCATTTTGTGTTAAAAAATAAAATTAAGTAAAAACAAATACAATGCAATACAAAACAAAACAATACTATGCAAAATCCTGTATACATGTGCCAAATAAATAAAATAAAAAAAGGGGGGAAAAAAGAAAGAAACCCATGGACAAAAATTATTTTAACATGCATAAAAAAGGTTTTTAGCCTAAAAAAAATAACTCAAATAATAATAATAAAAAAAATCCTGGATACATAAAATCCTGGATAGGCATATGCAAATATATATATATATATATCAAATACAATTTTTTTTGACATGCATAAAAATGTTTTTAGAAAAAATAAAAAATAAAATCCTTGATACATGTGCATACGTTTCACCCCCCCGGCTCTTACTGCATCGTGTTTCCTTCTGGAGCATCAGTGAATGTTTGAACCTTTTTTAATTGTTGTGTTTGAGTCCCTCAATCATCCTCAGTGTGAAAAGGTGGATCTCAAAATCATACAATCACTGCTGGAAAGGGTTCAAATATGCAAAAGATGCTGGAAAACTGAGGCATCTGCAGGACCTGGAGGATTTTTCTGAAGAACAGCGCTCAGTTGAACTGTTCAGAACAAACAAGGGACTCATGAAGAACCATCACAAAACAAAACAACAGTCGTAGATCATCCAGGTAACCTCACACAGTATTGAGAACCAAGGGCTCACGAACTTTTGAATGGGGTTATTTTAATAATTTCAGCTATTTTTTGTCTTGTGGACTATATGTAAACATCTTTTTTGTCAGGACAGCACTAAATAAAAATAACATGCATTTTGTATGATCTCTCTTATTTTGTTAAAATTATTCACATTTTCACAAATTCTGCAAGAGGTTCACAAACTTTCAAGCAGCACACATATATATATATATATATATATCATGGACAATTTTTTGACATGCATAAAAAAGTTTTTTTTCTAGCATAAAATAAAATAGCTTGTGCTCTTCTCAAACACAGGCAGCTGTACAGAAAAAATCCTGGATACAAATGCAAAAAACAAAACAAAAAAAGCATAAAAAAGTTTTTTTTTTATCCAAGAATTAAAATAAAATAAATGTGCTCTTCTCAAACACAGACAGCTTTACAGAAAGTGCCCTTTCAAAACAAATTGTTGTGACATAATTTGTGCCATTTTTTTTTTGATTAAGCAAACATCTTACCCCACTCACCCCTACCTGATCTTTTATTGTTTCCAAAACACACAAACTCTCAGGCACATATAACAGATAGTTAGATATGGTGTGTGTACAATAGCAGGGGGGATGGGGACGGTCTGTCTATCTGCCTTCTGTCCCCTGACAGTCGCCAGGGCAACAGCCAGGAGCCCTGTGACTGTTGTCATGATGATCACTCATTGCTTTTTGGTTGTGGATGGTAATGAATGAAGAGTCCGAAATACACTGATAACAACCTGAAATAATGAGGCCACTAAATACCTTGTGTGTGTGCATCTTTGTTGACAGATCTGGTATGCAAATCAGTGTGTGTCTAATGCTCTGAAACGCAGCGATTGTTCTCAGCTCCTTTAGGGGCCTGCTACACACAAAAGCCAAATCGACCGCATACACACACAGGTAAGAGCTCATACCATGTATTAAATTACATATACAGTGTAATGAAGTTGTCGACTTCAGGAAGATGATAAATACATCCCGGAGGTGCCTGTCATCTGGTAATGCTTGATTACAGCACACACATTATCACTAATGGTGCACCTGCACCTGCCACTATTACCCAGCATCCCCCACAAATACTCTTAAAGGAGCAGTTCACCCCAAAATTAAGATTCTGTGATCATTACTCACCTTGTGTTGTTCCAAAACTGCATTTTATATATAAAGCAGAATGTGACCCTGGACCACAAAACCAGTCTTAAGTCTCTGGGGTATATTTGTAGCAATAGCCAAAAATACATGGCATCGGTCAAAATGATCGATGTTTCTTTTATGCCAAAAATCAGGATATTAAGTAAAGACTGAGGCTGTCATTCTGCCCAGCATCCATCCGTTCATTTTTGGGTGAAGTGGCCCTTTAATAAGCTCGTCTTTGTATGCAAATATGGATGAGGCAAAACAACACGACAGTCTTTTCAAATTAAGTGGAGGGTTGAGACCCAGAGAGGTTATTCGCGATGTATAAATCTGTTTAAAGTTCATATGAATCCATTTTACAAGCTCTAATGCGAATGCAGTGCATAACGCACAATAATCGAGCTGCCATCTGATTGGCCAGCTGAGCGCCGCGTCATCATATTATAGGATCCTCGTCCGTAACCATTTTAATGTC